>NC_056731.1:1594987602-1595140102 GCF_019279795.1 Protopterus annectens
CAAAAAGAAATGCTAGCAGTAATGCATGCCATCGAGGCCTTTGGACAACAACTTCAACAAGGCCACCTACTAATACGGACAGACAACACCACTGTGATGTGGTACATAAACAAGCAGGGGGGCAATCATTCTTACCCCCTTTGCAGACTGACAATGAATCTTTGGGAAAATTCACTGGGTCTAAACATACAGCTACAATCCCAGTTTGTTCCAGGCAAAAACAATGTTCTGGTGGACAGTCTAAGCAGAAATTTCCTAGACCCCCACGAATGGAGGCTACATCCAGACATCTTTATACGACTCGCCTCGACATGGGGCAGGCCGGACGTGGACCTATTTGCCTCCCACCTCAATCATCACTTAAAAAAGTTCTGCTCAAGTACATATCATCCACAAGCATGGAAAGTAGATGCCCTCTCATTCAACTGGAGCTCCCTAATAATTTATGCATTTCCACCCCTGCCACTGATGACCACAGTGTTATTAAAGATCAAGGCAGAGCAACCGAAGGGGATCCTAATAGCTCCAGACTGGCCAAGACAACACTGGTACCCACTACTACGGAGCATATGTCACAACAAAACGTGGGCCCTTCCACAATGGCCCCAACTTTTGACTCAACACAACTTCAGGACTGTTCATCCCAACATACAGACTCTACAGTTAACAGCTTGGGAAATCCCATAAATAACCTCAATTTACCTCTCTCCAAGGAAGTTCAGCGGATACTAACTGAAGCCCGCAGACCATCCACCAGAAAGGCTTACTCAGCCAAATGGAAGAGATTCAGCATTTGGAATACCAACAAGGGTCATGATGCATCACTTTTGAGCATCCCTCTCATTCTGGAATACTTGGCAGATATGTTACATAACGGACTCTCATACTCTTCCATAAAAATACATGCTTCAGCTATCTCAGCTAGATACAACACTGATCCACCTGTGTTTTCACATCCTTTGCTAAGGCAATTTCTTAGAGGAATCAAGAATATAAAGCCCCCAAGAAAGGCACCAGTACCAGCTTGGGACCTCAATTTTGTCCTAGAAAAATTGACTTTACCTCCCTTCGAGCCAGCAGCTTCTGTGGAGTTACAATTTCTTTCCTGGAAGACAGCTTTCCTGCTGGCCATAACCTCAGCAAGAAGGGTTTCGGAATGACAGGCCTTAATGGCAATACCACCATTCATAACTTTTCACAGAGACAGGGTCTCCCTACGAACCAACCCTACTTTTCTGCCAAAAGTGGTATCCAGGGTTTCTTTAAATCAAGCAATTCACCTGCCTACTTTCTTTCCCAATCCTGAGAACAAAGGGGAAAGACTGTTACATACCTTGGACATACACAGACAACTTCGCTACTACCTAGACAGAACCAAGACCAGTAGGAAGTCTGATCAGCTTTTTGTAGCTTACGCCCCTGGAATACAAGGAAAAGCAATTTCCAAACAGACAATTTCAAAATGGATTGGACATTGCATCAGATTCTGTTATTCCTTCCATGGAAAGAGTGTGCCAGCCAATGTCAGACCACACTCCACCAGAGCTACAGCCACCTCTACAGCTTTTTAAGAGGGGTGCCTACAAAAGACATTCTAGAAGCTGCTACATGGAGCTCCGTGCATACATTTTACAAACACTACAACCTCCCTTTATATTCCAGATCCAGAGGAGGCTTTGCTTCGCAGTCCTGCAGGGATTGATAGCTACACCATCCTTTTCCTAGAGCATACCACCTCCCCCAGTTAAGCTATGGTATTCAACCCATATGTTATGACTGCAGTTGCATTCTTGAAGGACATAGTACAGTTTTGTACCTACCATAAATGTAGATGTCCGATAGATATGCAACTGCAGTCGGGTTTTCCCTCCCTCCTTCCCCTCTATGCCTTGGGTCCATTCCTATCCCTATTATCCTTAGCTGGGGATATCTGTTATGGTGTATCTGTTTATTGCTTATTTATTGTCTGGAAACCTATTTTTGTCTTCCAATTTGATTACAGCCTTCATTGGAGGGCACCTGGCATCTGGGGCAAGAAACACTGAAGAAGATGGCGTCGGCTGATGCTTATATACTCCAGCCGCTCTGACGTCGGAGAGAAATGCGACATCAGCCGACGTCGGACCCAGACATTGCAATCCGGCCGACCGAGGGCTGCCTGAGGCAGGACAACCCATATGTTATGACTGCAGTTGCATATCTATCGGACATCTACATTTATGGTAGGTACAAAACTGTACTTTTCTAAGGCCCAGGGTACGAACCACACCCAAGAAACCTATGACCCACTCTCAAGCACCTGCTTCCTTGCCTCAATCTCAGATGCTTAAAATGGCGGAGGACCTTATCATGCTAATCAGGGGAAGCCAAGCTACCCCCTCCAAAAGGAAAAGCGTTCTATCCCCTGTAGTTCTGTCTGAACAAGAGTCAGATGCATCTGAATGTAAAGACATGCAACCCCTGTCTACATATGAGGAATCTGATGCGGACGATTCAGTTCCTTCAGCCTCTCCCCCAGAGGATTTTTCCTTTGGGGGAACCCTCCATACCTTAAGGGAGCATTTCCAGTGGGAGAGTCAAGACTGCCCTCAGTCTAAAAAGTGACCCAGGGAATTCCTAGATCTTCCACAGCACAGACCCCTGGCCACCCCCCCAGTCTTAGATGTTGTGGAGGGATGTCTTCCTGGAATCCAGCTCGACTCCTGCACTCAGAAAACCTAACAGGTACTATAGAGTCCCTGACTCACACAAATTTCTCTTTAAGAATCCTACTGCTGACCCTTGAGATAATTTCTCAAGGGACTAAAGGAATTAAAGCAACCTCTGCTAAGGATCCCACCCCCTCAGATAGGGATTCCCGAGCACTGGACAGATTGGGTAAAAAAGTATACACCTCAGCTACTCTTGGTATCAGGGCACTAAATTGTCAGATGTGCTTCGTGTTTCACTGTTGCAGTCATTACATTTTGGTAATCTGCTGGTAGGTTGCCCTCAGTCGGCCTGAATTCTAAAGTCTTGGGTCCTGCGTCTGTTGCTGTCTCCTCTTCCATGGCGTCAGGTTGTCAGAGGTATAAAACATGCAGCCGACGCCATTTTCTTTAGTCTTTCTTGCCGCGCGGTGCCCAAAGCAGAAGCATTTCGCAAGTGCTGGTCGGCCGACTACTGAAATATTCGAGTTTGAGTTTCAGAACTGAAGTCTTCACTAAAGCCAAGTACCCGTTGAAACTTTTTCTTGCTTTTTACCGATGTCAGAAAAAGTTAATAATTGTATTACTTGTGGGAAGCAAATACCTCATAAGGGTTTCCATTTATACTGTATTCCTTGCCTAGGCCTTGATCACAACATGCTTGTCTGTCGGTTTTGTGCTAGATTTAACCAACGCACTATTAAGCGTCTGTATATTTTTGCATCAAAGTATTTTGGAAACAGATTTAACTACCCAGAAATGTCTTCGGTTAGCAGTCCGACTACCGGAGTACATAAAAAACACAAAGAAAAGGACAGAGAAAGGCAGTCGAGATCCAAAACTGACGACAAAGCTTCCCCTAAGCCAGTCACAGGTTCGCCGGTACTCCGTGAGATGCTTTCACAGCCATTGATACCCGCTACCTTTGAGTTGCAGGCCTCTACCGACACCCATGTGGAGTCCGGCATGCCGCAAGATACTCAAGGTATTGGACCGATGGAAGTATCTCCCTCTGATGGGTCCGGAGCCGCTGAGCAGGCACCGGCTTCTGAGGGTGTATTCAGACCTCAAAATTTTTAAATCAAACCGACGACAGCTGCAAAATCAAAGACAAATCAACTTCTAAAACTAAAAAAACGACGCATGAGCCATGTGCACAGGCCTCTATGCCTAAAAAACAGATGATCAAAATGGCTGAAGACCTTATTACCTTGATCAACCTTGATCAGGAGTACCCATCCCCCTCCAGATAAAAGACCTAGGCAAGACACTGATTATGAATCTTCAGATCAAGTTTCTATTTCTTTTGATTCCTCTTCTGATCAGGAATTATCTTTACCTCCCTATGAGGATTGTGATGCTGATGAGTCTATTCCATCTGCATCTCCTCCTGAAGATTATTCATTTGGAGAAACCTTGCATACTTTGAGGGAGCATTTTCACTGGGAGAGTCAAGACTTCTCAGAATCAAAAAAGAGGCTCAGGGGTTTCCTTCTTCTCCCTCAGCACAAGCCTTTGGCCATTCCCTCTGTTTTAGACATTGTGGGATGATGTGTTTTCTGAGTCAAGCTTGACCCCTGACTCCTTACCTCTGGCTCCCAGTAAGCCTGACCGGTATTACAGGGTCCCTGACTCACATAATTTTTTATTTAGAAGCCCTGCTGCTGATCCTGAAACTATTTCACAGGATCCAAAGGGAGTTAAGGCCTCAACAGCAAAAAATCCTACCCCCTCTGACAGAGATTCAAGGGCACTGGACAGATGGGGGAAACAAGGTTTATACATCTGCAACCTTGGCAATCAGGGCCTTAAACTGTCAATTTCATATGCTTAAGTACCAACAACAACATGTTATGGGATTGCTGAAACAGAAAATGATGTTGACTTCAGAATGTGCAGCAAATAAAGAATTGCAGGAATTATTGCATGCAGCTGAACAAGTTGGAAAGCATACTTTACAATGTGGTTTTGATTCTTAAGAGGCCTCCTGCAGGGCCGCAATTACTGGATCTGTGATTAGGAGGCATACCTGGTTAAAGGAACAAAATTTGCCTAATCATATTAAAGCTAAATTGCTAGATGCACCTTTACAGCATGATTCTCTGTTTGGTATTAAGGCATAAGAATTTTTAAAGAAAATGGAAGACAAAGCTAAGTCTATGCAAACTGTTAAAAACTTATTACAAGTGCAGCCACCAAGATTCAGTAGACACTGGCTTACAAAAAACTGGTCCTTTCCTGTGTCAGACAGAGCTCAAAGGGGCAAATCCAGACGCCCTAGAGGTTCCAGATAGCAGGTGCAAGACTCTTACAGGTCAAAGCAATGGGGCGTGTCCACCTCCAAATCTGGAGGAGATAATGCGCAAACCTACGGAAAGCAGTCCCAATGACTTCCCTCTGTCTACACCAAGCACTTATCTTTTGGCAGCGCCCATAGGGGGAAAATTAGCACTTTCTGCTCAAAATTGGCAGTTAATAACCCAGGACAAGTGGGTACTAAACATCGTATCACAGGGATACAGATTCAATTTCCACATTCTGCCAATGGCAAATGGTTGGCCAGATCTGCCAAAAAATCAATGGGCAGAGGCACAGGCACAGGTTACGTCCCTCATGGATATGGGGGCCATTCAGGCAGTACCAGGACAGGAAAAAGGACAAGGTTTTTACTCAAGACTGTTCTTGGTACCCAGAAAGGGCAAGGCCTGGCGGCCAATACTGGATTTATCGATTTTGAACACATACCTGGACATTCCAAAATTCAAAATGCTGACTTTGCAGCAGCTTCTGCCCATGCTGGGCAAGAATGCTTGGCTGGTGACTTTAGACCTAAAAGAGGCATATCTGCATGTCCCAATAAGACAGTCGTGCAGAAGATACCTCTGATTCAAGGCTGGCTTAATGCATTACCAATTCTCTGCACTGCCCTTTGGCTTATCTACTGCGCCCAGGGTCTTCACAAAGTGCCTGGCACCAGTAATTGCATTTTGCAGACAAAGACGTATACAAATCTATCCTTACTTGGACGACTGTCTCATTCAAGCAGAGAACAAGGACACTCTTCTTTGACACCTGGTGTTTGTGAAAAGGCTTCTAACATGCCTAGGGTACACAATAAACGAAAATAAATCACAACTGGTACCCTTTCAAAAGATAACATTCCTGGGTGCAAGCTTGAATACAACTGCCCAGATGGCTTACCTTACACCAGACAAAGGCAACTGACTACTTACTTAAAACTGATGGCAACAAAAACGCAGTCTTCTGCAAGACAAATTCTGCAGGTTCTGGGCTTCATGGCATCCTGCATCCTACTAATTCCATATGCAAGACTGTATATGAGGAAACTTCAGTGGTACCTAAAAAGTTTATGGAGTCAACATTCAAACAGTCTGGAAACAATGATTCCTCTCATTCCCTGCCCGCAGCAGGAGTTTCTATGGTGGGCAAAGGCCTGTCACCAAAACATGGGACGGCCCCTTCACTCTACCTCCTGCCAGCCAAACCTTAACATCAGATGCATCAGATTTATGCCTGGGGGGGCCCACATGGCAGGAAGATGCATTCAGGGCATATGGGCACCAAAACAAATGCATCTACATATCAACCAGAAAGAGATGCTAGCTGTTCAAAATGCCCTAACAGCCTTCAAGGACTTACTTCATCCAGGACAGCTACTGATAAAGATGGACAGCACCACAGTCATGTGGTATATAAACAAGCAAGGGGGCACACACTCTTACCCCCTTTGCAGATTAGCCATGGCACTGTGGGACACAGCTTTGACCTACCAGATGCATCTTCAAGCTCAGTTCCTGCCAGGAAAACAAAACACTCTGGCAGACGATTTAAGCAGAAACCTTATGGATCCTCATGAGTGGAAACTGGATCCACGAATCTTCAGCATGTTAACACAGAAATGGGGGAGCCCAGGCATAGATCTATTTGCCTCTCCCCAAAACTATCAGTTGGACAAATTCAGCACAAGAACTCATCACAAAAAAGCATGGAAAGTGGATGCTCTATCCTTCAGCTGGAAAAACTTATCATTCTATGCCTTTCCCCCTCTGCCTCTACTCTCCAAGGTCTTACTAAAAGTCGGACAGGAAAATCCAAAAATGATCCTGATTGCTCCGGACTGGCCTCTCCAGCACTGGTACCCGCTTCTAAGGAATATGTCACACCTTCCTCCGTGGTACTTGCCTCAAACACCTCTTCTACTGTCTCAGCAGAACTTTCAAATTCTGCATACTCAGCTCCAAACTCTGAATCTTGCAGCATGGCTAATCAACTAATTATTCAAACCACATCTCTCAGTAAACCTGTGATGGATGTAATTTTGGAAGCCAGAAGGCCTAGTACTAAAAAATCTTATGCTGATAAATGGAAGAGAGTCTGTGCTTGGACCCAAGCACAAGGAATAGACACAGCAAAGCCCAATATTCCTCAGATTTTACAATACTTTACTTAACTGAGATGCTTGACAAGGGCCTATTTTCAATAAAAATCCATGCCTCTGCCATCTCGGCTCAGTACAACACAGAGCCCTCCCCTCTTTTCTCATCCATTGCTTAAACAGCATCTCAGAGGAGCCAGAAATTTAAGGCCTCCCAGGAGAGCAGCAACTCCTGCATGAGACTTCAGTTTTGTGCTGGAAAAACTCACCTTGCCTCCTTTTGAACCAGCACCTACTGCGTATATAAAATTTCTATCTTGGAAGATTTCAGAACTACAGGCTCTCATGGCAGTGGAGCCTTTCACTATATTTTACCTGGACAGGGTGGCCCTCAGGACCAATCCTTCTTTTATGCCTAAAGTGGTATCCAGTGTGGCTCTTAACCAGACCATTCACCAGCCAACATTTTTCACAAATCCGCAGAAGAAGGGGGAGCGGATTCTTCATTCGTTGGATGTACACAGACAACTAAGATTCTACTTAAACAGGACAAAATCTCTGAGAAAGTCTGAGCAACTACTGGTAGCATTTGCTGCAGGATCAGAGGGGAAGGCTATATCAAAGCAGACTATTTCTAAATGGATAAGCCACTGCATTCGTTTCTGCTATTTGCACCATGGTAAACCTGTGCCCAAGGGAATCAGATCCCATTCCACCAGGGCTGCCTCTACTTCAGCAGCTTTTCTCAGAGGGGTCCCAACCAAAGACATTATAGAAGCTGCTACTTAGAGCTCTGTTCATACGTTCACAAAGCATTATCATTTACCTCTCTTCTCTAAATCCAGGGCAGGCTTTGCCACTGCAGTCCTGCAGGGCCTTATAGCTGCTCCTAATGCTGTTTAGTTCCATCCTCCCGTCCATAGCTTTGGGATTCTACCCAAATGTAATGACTGCAACAGTGAAACACGAAGAACATAGTACAGTTGTGTACACATCATAAATGTAGATGTTCGAGTGTATTCACTGTTGCAGTCTGGGTTACCCACCCGCCATCCCCCATTCTATACCTTTTCTTTCCTTCACTATACTCAAAAGTCTTTGTGGTGTATTTGCTTTTAGTTGAAGGTAAATTTTATGTTTCGAAAGTGCATTTATATATTTACAGTTTATATATATTTTTGCTCCCCATTTGGGGGGCACCTGACATTTGGGGCAAGAAAAACTGATTAAAATGGCGTCGGCTGCATGTTTTATACCCCTGACAACCTGACGTCATGGAAGAGGAGACAGCAACCAACGCAGGACCCAAGACTTTGTTATTCAGGCCAACTGAGGGCAACCTGCCAGCAGATTACCCAAATGTAATGACTGCAACCGTGAATACACTCAAACATCTGCATTTATGGTAAGTGTACATAACTGTACTTTATTCATTTTGGAGTGTCCTTGAGCCAGAATTTGAGTTCAGGAGAGAATTAGGCCTTGAGTGTTTTTTAGATGGTTAAAAGTAGACTTAACCACAGAGGAGCCTCTTGAAGACAAACTCATACGGTAAGTGCTTGCACCTCAGTTATGCAGCCCACCAGGGCTGTTTTACTCTTTTTTTTTTTTTTTTTTTTTTTTTGTTTCGTTTACTGATTTAATTCCTTTTCTTAAGACTTTTTATTTTATTCTCCAGATTCCTGGTCTAATGTTGATGGCAGAATGAATTCCTCTGAACAAGGTTCTGGCTCCTTTCCTTCTCTTGGACTAGGTCCCCCACTATCAGGTGCTTCTACCTTTTGTAACTTTCATAACTGTCACCACTATCTTTTTTTTTCTTTATTTATTGTTGAGTGTTTAAGTGTGGCAGGTAGGTTGTAATAAAAAATTGTATGCAGCTCCATGATACTTCCACCCCAGTAATATTAGCAACTTCTAGTGTGCTAAGAACTAAGGTAGCAATTAAACATCTACTAACCACAGCAGAATGTTTGTGCTTTATACACACTGCTTAGTGCTAGCCTCTCACTAAAGCAGCTATTGTACTATTAAAGTCTTTTTTAGAAGATGCAATACACACAATGCTTACATAATACAGTATTATTGTGCATTAAAAGTTGTTGCAGATTAAATATTTGAAACTCATGTAGAAGTAACATATAAAATCATATATATTTTTTGGTGATGTTTGTCAAATTGACAGCAGAGGCAGAACCCAGTCTATAACATAAACCTGTGCATTTCTTAGTGTTTGCATTTGCAGTTTGATTTGAAAAATGAGTTAGTGAGTGGAGTTTAAGTAACAGGATGATGATTTAGTAACTGGGTTTTTTTTGTGTTTATTTGGACTGAAGAAAAGTTGACCATCTAAACTGGAGGTGGAGGGAGTGGCCAGAGAGAAAAAGTGAGCTAACCTTTTAGCTTTCAGAAGAGGTGGCAAAGAATTAAGTCAGATAGTTTTGGATAGGTAAACTGCATAGATTGCTGCCTAGAGTGCTTTGTGAGGCAGTTGAAGTATTAAGTGATCCACTGGTATATTCACTCAGTCTAAGCCTGGAATATGAGCTTTGTGCAGACTCTGAAATGTTCCTCTGTTTAATCAGTGGTATGAAAAGACTCCAGGATCTTAGTCAGCTCTGTTTTATATCAGTGGAATGTAAAATAATGGCAAGGTTAGAGAACTTTGTATTTTTGTTGGGATGATCAGTTTAAAAGCTGATTGACTACAAGTTTGTGTGGGTTTTTTTTGGTGGGGGGGGGGGCTGTTTTTCAACTGTAGATGTGCTGACTGTAATTACTGTTGGCAGTATTCTTAAAACACATGGGTTACCAGTACTGCCATCCAAAAGCCTTCATCATCTGAAGGTACTTGGCCAGGATAGTGCATTTAAGTGGAGTAGACCAATAATGGTCAAAATTAGAAGCATCCTCATCTTCAGAGGAAGATGAATCCACAGCCATCTTTTGAAGGGTGGGGGCTGAGAAGAGAAAGCTGGAGGCTTCTGAGCCAAAAATGGCATTGCACCATGAGAGAAATCCATCCATTCTTTCTCCGTAGAGGATGAAAGAGGAGTCGAGCAACATGGTCAATTTTCTGTTGCTGCATCTTTGGTGTGACATCCACCTGTACTGAATTTGCTGGCTTGTTTCCCAATGTATCTTGATTTAATTTGCCTGGAAACTCTTCCCTAGCCAGGATCTGAGGCACACCTTGTGGTCCCTCCAATTAATGATTCACATTTTTTCTCTTTTTGCAAAAATCTTAGTTGTCAAGATCTCAGATGCTATACCAGCCTCCAGAGGGGTGTCTCGGTAGAGGGCATCTGAGGAGGACTCTGACATACCACCTGTTCTGAAACTCAGCAGGTACATCAGAGTCAGAAAGGCATGACTGAGTCTCTGGCCTATGCCTTTTAAGCTTTTTAAGTGGTGGAGGTTCGTCTGGAGAAACAGAATCTGCCATGTTGGGGTGGGCCAAGTGTTTGAGACGTTGGGTCTCTAAGAAAGTTTTGAGAGGACATATGGGACTGCAGGGTCTTAGTAACAAAGAACTGTCAGCTGGAACAAGTTTTGTAGTAGTGTTCTGCTCCTAAGCAGAGAAAACACTGTTTGAATAAGTGTTTATGCGGGATTTGCTTATGGTGGTCACCCCTCTTAGCTGATATCTGATACTGGTGAGAAACAATAGGTAAGAGAGATAAAGGACGGTTCCCCAACAGGGTGCTTGTCTGCGTTTTTGAAGCAATGGTATCAACAACCAAATGATGATCAGTCAATAGATACACAACATTTGTTCGGGCTGACAGCAAGGTAGTTTGAGGAATTACATTTGTTTGTCCACCTGTATATCCCTACATTTGCAAGTTGAGGTTACATGTTTAACATATAATACTAGGAAGGTTGAAGTTGTGGTATCCTGGAAGGGCAACAGTGGCAATAACCCATGTGTTAGGAATACTGTAGCAGTTATCAGTTAGTAGGATGTCTACTGCTATGGTAAGTTCTTATACAACTCTACTGTTTTTTTACAGGAGAGACCAAGGAAAACACATATGTTAGCTAGGGGAAAGAAATATGAGCAAGAAGTGTAGTTTAATATTTCTTGCTGGGGTTCTTAAGACGTTGTATGCCACCAAATTGGTGGCTATGGCATATGGCCAGGCCTTTGAGGAACTAATCATCTCCTTAGGTGCTGTGAGGTATTTTACATCCATTTGAGCTACTACCAACTCAAGCAGATGGGACATAGGGTTGTAATTCGGATGACACGTTAAACCACTCAGGAGTGAATCACCCTTTCTTAGGTTGCACTGCACTGTCAGCAATCCATCTGCCTGGTATGAGTATAGAACCCACAGCTTTCTTCACCAAAGACGAGTGCGATACCTGTTTGTGCCACTGATACTGAATTAAAATGGAGGCGAGTGATTAACAGACATGGATGAGTTGTAAGAAGGTAGAACAGTTGACATGCTAGTAGTTTCAGGGAATTGGGCTAGCCTACAGAGAAATTAGAATGTGGCAGAAAGAAACTTGATTTTGGTGATAGGAGAGATAAATTGATGTATTTTTGGGTTTGAGAATGTTAAGGTACCGGCTAGGTTTGATTGTTCCTCTACTGGGGTTGTTTAATTGCTCTGTGTATGTCATGTGCAGCATTTTATGTAGGCATGACTACCAGAAGTTTAGGTACCAGAATTAGGGAACACACATATGCCATTAAAACACAGGATGAGAACAACACACTATATAAACATTCCATCAAATGTTTGGATTTTAAGAAATTTACATTTGCTGTCCCTGATGTACATTTGGATTTAAGGGGAAGTGATTTTTAAAAACCAGGTTGAAATGAAGAAAGTTGAGTTGAATGACAAATTTGTTTAGTTGCTCACCTTCTTCCTGGTTTAAATGAAAGTGCGAACATAATGTTTTTTAAAGTATAGAAAATCCATTATATATTCCATCTGACTCACTAAGGGTTAACATAATATTCATTTGTATGTTTCTGTTGGTTGGTTGCTAATTGCTTTGGTTTCAGATATGGTTGTGTGTTTGAGAGTGTTATTTCTGTTGATGTCTTTGGACGAATAGTGGAAGAATAAACTGATTTTACGCTAAAAACTGTGTTTTGAGCACTTGATTCCACCAGTGTGTTTTTTGAGTTTGAGAGTGTCTTAAGACACGTGTATGATTTGGAAAGTTTGTGTGTGAGATTCAGGAGAAAAAAATCTAGGAGTTTGGATTTATACCAAGGTTCTGTCTTTGTTTTAGTGTAGTACTTGATTCATCTACAGATTATAGCCAGTTCCTGTGATGCTGCTGTAACTCGTTTTATGAATACATTTCTCTTAATTTTAATTGCACGTTAAGGCATTTTTTTTTTTGTATTTGTAATTTGGTTTTAGCTAGAATGTGTTCTAAATAATTAACATGCATGACATGGTAGTAACTGTGCAGGAAAAAGCGATTGAATCATAAGACAGTGGAGGTAGCATGAATGGCAGCTGGAGAGAAGGGGCAAGATTCAGGATCAAACATAAAGAAAATTTATATTTCAGATTGAGGATGATGGGACATTGGGATACCTCGCCACTGACAGTGATATATGGTAGGACAGTGGAAAGATTCAAGGGCAGGTGAAGTAGGTTGAGAAAAGGATGAGAGCATGGTTAGGTAAAAGGTGACTGTTTAGTGGCAAACTGCATCATGCAAACGTTTGCTATAAAACCTAATCTGATGTCCTTTTCATTCTTCCTCACTGATGGGTTTCGGATCTGATATCAGATCAGATCTGACTCATCCGCATTCCAAAACTTCTGCATCCGAGTCTCGAACTCCTCCCTCTTGCCATAATGCATCATACCTTCCTTAGCTCCCCAGATGTCATTTGCCGCCATTGCGTCCAGACATTGTTCTTGAGTCTTGAGCGAATTTCTTCAGTTATATTTCATTTTTTATTCAAAGTGTTCAGTTATGCATTGTATTTTATTCCTTTCTACTTAACTATTGTTGCTGGTTAGTTTTTCTACTTATCGTCCCTCCATTTATTTTTAGCGTATCACAGGTGTCAGGGTCTGTTGCCCTTATCTCCTTTTTCCTGCCTTTACTTCTGGTGCCATTGGCACTTTATCAACATATTAAAAAAATCCTTTCCTTATAATTTGTTAGTAGTTTAGAGTTATAATTTATAGTTGTTACAGCTGTTGCTAATTTTCAGTGTGTGTGTGTGTGTGTGTGTGTGTGTGTCTGTGTCTGTTTGAATTTGCCTTTTACAGTCTCTTTCTCTCCCTCTCTTGTCTCTTTCTCTTAGCATCTGACTGTTGCAGACAGTAAAAGTGTCGGAGAAGTTGACAGGACTTAAGGGATGCACTTCTTGTGAGCATAAAATACCCATTTCAGATGTCCACAATAAGTGTGTCAGCTGTTTATGGCCAGGACACCTTAATGTTGACTGTGTTGTGTGTGTGGCTTTTAATCAAAGGGTCTTATCCGATAGTCAGAATAAAAGTATATTAAAAGGTCTTTTGCCAGCATCTTCTCCTTCAGTTAAGGCTGACCCCCCCCCCAAACTTTCCAGCTCTATGTATCCCAAAAGGTGAGCTCTCTCTGCATCCCCAAGGACTTTCGTCTGAGCAGAGTGAAAAGAGGCAAAATAATTTCAGGTCCGACTGCTTTGGATCTGAGAAAAAAATAAGTCATACTTGGATCCTACAGCTTCCTCATATCTTACAGGACCTATAGAGATTTCAGGCTCCCCGACTCTAAGTACCACCACCTCAGATCCTAAGGCTTTGGATCGATCTGACAGTTAGGAGCTGTACACCAGTGTTTCATATAAAACAAGCGTCTGGCTCCCCCCTCCAAGATTTTGCAGATAATGAGTAAATCCAGGCACCCTTCCTTAGCTTCCTCTTTTAGAAGCTTGACAGAGGCTAATATGTTCAAGATGATGTGGAAGTTTCTCAGGGTTCAGATCCAGATGGGGGGTCTTGCCATCTCTGTCCCATCTTGGATCTGTGAGTGCTACATCTCATACTTTACAGACTACTTTTCCAATTCGACCTGTGGTTTTAGAACCCCAGGGTGTGGGATACCTGAGAGAGTCATTGTTGGATCCGAGGAAGCTCCCTTCCTCTACTCTTTATCCCTGACCAGCCTTGCTCCGAATTGTTGGATCAGAGCTGATCTTGGAGCCAAGACGTCGGTGCTAGCTCTGGGTAGGGGGGAGGTTGGCCTCTGCTCCAACCTTCTCATATCCGTCCCTGTCTCTCGGAGCCTCAGCCCTCGACAGCTCAGGTCCAATTCTGTCTAGAGGCCTCTGATCCAGTGCTGTTTCCTTTTTCTCCCCTCCAGTGACTTTGGCTCTGATGGAGAGGGAGGGAGTCTTCCAGGTCCGTCGACCTTCCAGGTTGCAGAAAGGGCTTTCTGTGGAATCAAAGAACCATCTCCTCATACCTTAGATTTTCCACATCCCTCTTCTGGTCCAAGCACCGAGTCCATCACTCCTGCCATGGGTCAGCCTACACCAAGGAGCCCCGAGACCACTCCCCCCCCCAGGGGAATCCCCTTTTCTTCTGATACCTCTCCAAAACACCCCACAGCAGAGGTCCTTCAAAAGAAAAAGTGCACAAGGAGGCACATAGACTCCCCTATGGAGTCCCTCACCAAAGACACCGCTACAGCGACAGACGAGCAATACCAACAAATGGAAGAACAGCAGCCCCTTTCTTCAGAAGAAGGCAGTGTGACGTTAAAAGAAAGAAAGAACTGCAGGTATTGTAAATATTCCTGACTGTGAGCTATCTCCTTCTGAAATAACTTTAATGCGGAAGGGGCTGAAGTTTATTCCTCCTTGTTCAGATGATATTGTGAATGCATTGACTGATTAAAAATTTTTGTGAGGACATTGAACCTTAAACTCAAATTTAGAGATGCTAGAATTATTAATAATGTGTGTGTGTGTGTAAGAAAAAAGCATGTTTGTGCCAAATAGTTTTCCAGTAGTAACAGCTTTTCATGACAAATGTGAAAAGGAATTGAGGGAGTTATATGAAAGTAAAACAAAGAAAAAGTATTATAATTTGACAGCTGTTGAGCGTGAAGCACTGAAACAGTTAGAAGATAATAATGAAGCAGGCAGATAAGGGTGGTGCAACTGTTATACTGAATAGAGCAGATTATATGTTAATAATGCAAGCTCTTCTGGATGATGCAAACACTTTTAAGAAAATAAGTGTAATGGATGTTAAGAAATGTATAAGTGAATGTAATATGCATATTTATGACATGCAACTTACTTATGAAGAGTTGTATGAAAGGTTGGACACTAAGGAGGGAGAAAAGGACCTGTACCGATTGGCTAGACAGAGGGACCGAGCAAGGAAAGATGTGCAGCAGGTAAAGGTGGTAAAGGATAATGAGGGAAACATACTTACAAGCGAGGAGTGTGTGTTGAGCAGATGGAAAAAGTACTTTGAGGGGTTGATGAATGAAGAGAATGAGAGTGAGAAGAAGGTTGGATGATGTGGGGATAGTGAATCATTAAGTGCAATGGATTAGAAAGGAGGAAGTAAGGATAGCTATGAAGAGGATGAAGAATGGAAAGGCTGTTGGTCCAGATGACATACCTGTGGAAGCATGGAGGTGTTTAGGTGAAATGGCAGTGGAGTTTTTTAACCAGATTGTTTAATGAAATTTTGGAAAGTGAGAGGATGCCTGAGGAATGGAGAAAGTGTTTTGGTACCGATTTTTAAGAATAAAGGTGATGTGCAGAGCTGTAATAACTACAGAGGGATTAACTTAATCAGTGACAGCATGAAGTTATGGGAAAGAGTAGTGGAAGCTAGGTTACGAAGGGACGTGATGATTAGTTATCAGCAGTATGGTTTCATGCCGGGAAAGAGCACTACAGATGCAATGTTTGCTCTGAGAGTGTTGATGAAGTACAGAGAAGGTCAGAAGGAGTTGCATTGTGTTTTTGTAGACTTAGAGAAAGCATATGACAGGGTGCCTAGAGAGGAGTTGTGGTATTGTATGAGGAAGTCAGGAGTGTCAGAGAAGTATGTAAGAGTGGTACAGGATATGTACAAGGGTAGTGTGACAGCGGTGAGGTCTGCGGTGGGAGTGACGGATGCATTTAAGGTGGAGGTGGGATTACATCAAGTATCAGCTCTCTGCCCTTTCTTATTTGCAATGGTGATGGACAGGTTGACAGACAAGATCAGACAGGAGTCCCCGTGGACTATGATGTTTGCAGATGACATTGTGATCTGTAGTGAGAGTGGGGAACAGGTGGAGGAGACCCTGGAGAGATGCTCTAGAGAGAAGAGGAATGAAGGTCAGCAGGACTAAGAATATATGTGTGTGAATGAGAGGGAGGATAGACGAATGGTGAGGATGCAAGGAGTAGAGGTGGAGAAGGTGGATGAGTTTAAATACTTGGGATCAATAGTTCAGAGTAATGGTGAGTGTGGAAGAGAGGTGAAGGAGAGTACAGGCAGGATGGAGTGGGTGGAGAAGTGTCATGCGTGATTTTTGACAGACGAGTACCAGTAAGAGTGAAAGGGAAGGTCTACAAGAGGGTAGTGAGACCAGCTATATTATATAGGTTGGAGACAGTGGCACTGACAAAAAGACAGGAGTTAGAGCTGGATGTGGCAGAGTTAAAGATGTTAAGATTTGCAGTGGGTGTGACGAGAGTGAACAGGATTAAAGGGTCAGCCAAGGTTTGAAGAGAAAGCCAGAGAGGCAAGATTACGTTGGTTTGGACATGTGCTGAGGAAGGATGCTGAGTATATTGGGAAAAAGATGCTAAGGATGAAGCTACCAGGTAACAGGAAAAGAGGAAGGCCTAAAATAGGGTTTATGGATGTGGTGAGAGAGGACATGCAGGTGGTTGGTGTGACAGAGCAAGATGCAGATGACAGGAAGAAATGGAAGCAGATGATCCGCTGTGGCGACCCCTAACGGGAACAGCCAAAAGAAGATGATGATGATATGCAACTTACTAACAGTATAAATATAGAGGTGTTTAACTTTTTCACTATTCCTAGCCCAAAAACTCTGGTAGTACCTGTTTCTATATACTTGCAAGAATGTTTAAGTATTTTCCACAGAATCGAAGTTATATAAGAGTCAAGACTTCTTGATCAAGCAGAGAGAATGGAACACGATGAATAAATGTAATGATTTTATGTTTGTAACATTGGATATTAACTCATTATTCACTAAGCAATACAGGCTTATTTAAATGAAGAAACAACTAAGCCAGCTAATGCAATAGAGACTGTCTGTTATTAGACCTGGTATTAACTAAAAATGTATTTTTTTTAATGAGCAACCATATATACAGATAGCTGGAGTAGCCATGGGGTACCCCCATGGCAAATACTTATGCAAATTTGGTTATGCATCAGTGGGAAAAATCAGTTGTATTTAATAATGAGCAAGCTATGAATAACAAGGTTTTGTTTTATCGAAGATTTGTTGATGATTACCTTCTAATATAGAATGCTACTGAGCAAATGCTTGAATGAGTATGTGGAATATTTAGAGAGTACCACTGCATTTTTTAGATTCAAAAAACAATATTCAGCTGAAAGAATTTCCTTTTTGGATGTACTACTTGAAAAGGAAGAGGTTGTAATTGTAGCAAGTGTTCATATAAAGGAAGTGCAAGGTAATCTGTATGTGCATAAAGAGAGCATGCACCCCCCCCCCCCACACACACACACACATTTTTAAAGGAATAGTGAAACTGGCCTCAAACAGATGCCCTATGCAGCTCGACTGAAGAAACTCCAGTTGTACTTGGTTGCATACTGCCTACTCAGAGGTGATCTCTGCATGACATACAAGGCCATGTCCAACCCAGAATTGATGGACATGCTCCACCTAAAGAAAACCTTATCCCCTTGAGCCACACGCTCTAGGGATCTAAACCTCACCACAACAATAAATAGGACGTGCTAGAGGGATAGATTCCTGTCCCAGAGACTTCCCATGCTTTGGAACAAGATTCCAATCTACATTAGACAGAGCTCCTCGCTAACACTCTTCAAAAGAAACCTTGACAAGTGGATGGGAAACAGAAAGTTTACCTCGGGGATCACTTCAGTGGCTCTGCTGGACAGAGGCACAGGGAACTAGTCTAAGGGGGCGGCGAAAGCCAACACATTCTGACAAGGCTTATAAATGCCTATGGGCAGATAGACTAGTACCAACCTATGAACAACTTATTAGAACAAGTAGGTTAAATATTAGTGACAGCAAATGCAAGCTACAGATGACTGAACTGGCAAATGAATTTATAGAGAAGATATGCAAAATCTATGGTGGATGAGCTAGTAAATGAAGTTTTTAAAAGTAGAACAGGACTGATAAAACTTATTTTTAATAGTGACTATACCTGTACTATAGTGAATACAGAAGAAGAAAATAATGTTCATAGGTTCATACTAGGCTATCTGCCCTAGGGCATTTATAAGCCTAGCCAGAGTGTGTATGGCTTTCGCCACCCATATTAAATTAATTTTGCTATGCCCTTTTTCAATGTTAGTATACTGTGCCTCTGTCTAACAGTGACACAGAAGTGATACCCGGGGTAAACCTACGATCTCCCATCCACTCATCAAGATTCCTCTTGAAGAGAGTCAATGAGGGACTCTGCCTAACCTGGACTGGGTTTTTATTCCAGAGTGAAGGGAGCCTCTTGGTTATGAATCTGTCCCTCCAGCATGTCCTATTTATTTCAGTGCTGAGGTTCAACTCCCTCGTGCACGTAGCTCGATGGGATTTGGATTTTCTGAGGTGCAGCATGTCCATTAATTCCGGGTTGGACATGGCTTTATACGTCAGGCACAGATCGCCTCTGAGCAGGCGGTATGCCACTGAGTAGAGCTGGAGTTTCTTTAACCGGGCAGCATACGGCATCTGTTTGAGCCCCTTGATCCTCTTGGTGAGGTACTTTTGGGGTCTTTCCAGTTGCTGCAGGTGTCTGGTAAGGTACATCCCAAAAGGGGCATTGTACTCAATTATGGGCTTGATGAGGGATGAGTAAAGAGGCACGATGACCTCCCCTGATCTAGATGTGAATCCCTTCATGATTAGGTGGGCTATATAAAATGTTTTTCTAACCACATTGGCCACGTGGTTGTCAAATGAGAGATTGCTATCAACTTGGGTCCCCAGGTCCCGAATTACTTCTTCTGTACTTAATGTAAAGAGGCACGATGACCTCCCCTGATCTAGATGTGAATCCCTTCATGATTAGGTGGGCTATATAAAATGTTTTTCTAACCACATTGGCCACGTGGTTGTCAAATGAGAGATTGCTATCAACTTGGGTCCCCAGGTCCCGAATTACTTCTTCTGTACTTAATGGATTACCACCTATGTGGTAATTTGTGGGCACTTTGTTTTTGCCAAAGGGGATGACTATACACTTTTTGGCGTTTAGCTTGAGGCCATGGCTCTGGCACCAGTTGTCTGTTAATATGAGGCCCTTTTGGAGGATGCTTGTGTTGGCTGGAGAGTCTATTATGACGCCCAGTTTGCAGTCATCTGCGAACTTGGTCAGCCACAGTCCTTCCATGTTGGCCTGTACCTCCGAGAAATATATACCAAACAAGAGAGGTCCCAGGACTGAGCCTTGTGGGATGCCACTTGTAACTGGTTTGGAGTCTGACATGGCTCCAGCTATTCTAACCATGTGGGTTCTGTCCTTGAGCCAGTTTGCAGCCCATCTAGTGACATAGGGGTTTATATTTAAGCTGGTGAGTGGTGGTTAGATATCTAATGTCAGAAGAAAAAAATCAAACAAGTCGCATCTGCCTCAGGCGATGAATTTTCCTTTATTAGCAGCTAACCAGATTACACAGCATGTTGGCCAAGATGTCCGGTCTGGACTGATCTGATCTCCTCAGATCTGATCAACTTGTTTACTGACATCAACTTTTATACTGCAAGCAAAATAACTTTTTGTTACATTTCTGACCATTGACAGTTGGCTATGAAAAACATATAGGAAAAACATGTTTATCACAAATTACCTCAAACCCACAGCTAGTACAGAATGTTCAAGAAGTACAAAATGTTCAGTTCAACAACGGTAGCTCAAATTTTCAAGGAGCCACAGCCTGCCCTAGTATATTAACTCTTACTCGGCCTTGCGTCCTTATCCCAGGCTTCACTGAGCTATAACCAAATCTCTTTATTCTGAAGTGTAGAAAACAGATATCATTCAGGTTCATAAGCAATGCTGCATTTTGATCAAAGATGAGGCCCATCTTTGATAGGCATATCCCAACAAATAACATGTTCACTTTGCAAGAACAGGAAAAAGACAAATAACAGTATGTTTTGAAAACTTTTTCTCTTAACATTTCCCCCCTGAAAACACTTTTATTTGTCTTTTATTTCAGCAATATATGGTAAAAACTAAGTTTTTCTTTGCATACATTACTTCATTGGCAAGACAAATTTTTAAACTTCAAAAACATTTGCAGAGAGTCATATTTCAATGTATTCACTTTCACCAGTCTGTTGCAATTGCTGGTACATCGTCTTCGTAACAGCAGTATCAACCAGTCTTTGTAGAAGACCTCTGATGCAGGGTATACAACAACCACATACCACCACGATAGCCACAGTGACTCCAACAGACACCAGGAAACTGCTGATGAGATGACTCCATTTTCAAAACCACACTTGTAGAAAATCTGTAAAGGGATTATTTACCCCAGAGTTCTCTGCCAATTCTTCGGATAACATCTCCAAACCTTTCAAAGCTCGAGTGATACTTCCATCAGGCGCAGTGTTGTTTGGAATATATGTACAACAGAAAGTCCCAAACATCTTGCAAACTCCTCCTCCTTTGGCCAGGAGCATATCCAACGCAATTCGATTCTGCCATGCCACCTGCGAAGTGGCCTCCAGTTGTTCAGCAATTCCTTTCAATGCATCTTTGGTATAGTTCACAAAACGCTGCTGGTTATAGTAAATGTAGTTGACCCAGTCCACATTCTTATTAGGTTGAATCCAGACAAAGATGGATGTAAAACCAGCTGCTATTTGGTTTATTGCTTTGTATTTATCAGGTACACCTCTTGGTACACCAATGCTATCGATGTAGACACCATTATCGAAAGATTGCTTCGGTGCCTCTCTTTTTCTCCTACTCAACCACTTCGGCTTTATTTCAAGTTCTCTTACGAAATTGCTCGCTGGAACTGGGAAAATGTAGAATGGCAGAATTAACTTTACAAGTGCACAAGATCTGAAGTAGGAGATTCATTTGTCTGCAACCTGTGGGTCATGGATCCGATATCGGATCCGAACCGGCATGGTTTACCAGCTATGGATCCAAGCTCTCAGCTCCTCCCCTCACCCATAATGCCCTGCTCTCCCCTCATGACCCCAGATCTCGTTTGCCGCGCTGGTGACCAGATTTGTGTTCCTAAGCTCTTCAGCTAAGTGCAGTTTTTTCAGTGTTTAAAGTGCTAAATTTTGATTTTTTTGTGTGAAAGTTGTGTGGAAGTTTAGGTTTCCCTATTACTTAATTATACTTTTAGTATTTTAAAATTTAATTTTCTTATCCCTCCCCTCGCTGGTAGCGTAGTGTGTGTTTGGGGCCTGTGTGTGGTTTAGTTACTTTGCTTTAACTTTAGTTTAAGTGACTTTTTGGTATTTGGGATATCTGAACAACCCAAAGCTATGTTCTCCAAGTGCTCCGAGTGTGGCCATAAGCTTTCTCCGGCTGATGGCCACACTCGGTGTGTTAGATGCCTTGGGGTTGAACACCTCACTTCTGGATGTTCCATTTGTGCAGGGTTCAACCCCAGGGCATTGAAGGAGCGGAGGTCCAAGCTTGTCTTGGCGGGTCTTTTGCCACCGGACTCGGCTCCGGCCTCCGCTCCTTCGGGGGTAACCGTTTCCATGGTTGTCTCCTCTCCGGCTCCCCCTCCTCCTCCTGGGACTCAACCTCCCTGTAGTGGTTCAGAGGAGAGGGAAGCTAGAAAGAAGGACCAGAGGGAGAAGCACCATAAGCGGCGGGCCGAGACCTCTGTTTCGGCCCCGCCAGCCAAGCGGGCTTCTCCTCCGGCCTCCTTGTCTGCTGGCTCTCCCCCTCCTCGGCTCCGGTCTCCTGTGTGTTTTTCACCGGGACCTGAGGAGGAGGAGACCCGATCTCTGTCGAGGCTATCGAGGAGGCACTCAAGGCCTACCTCGGTAGCCTCGTCGAGATCAACTTATAGCCTGTCAGACGCTGATCTGGACCGGATGATGAGAAGGTTCATCCAGGCCCAGATGCAGATGGGAGTGCTCTTGCCTCCCCCCCCCTCTGGGGGGAGCTCAACCCCTTTTTTCAAGCCAATTGCTCCTTCTCCGACACGCTACCCGGGTTCGGAGCAGTTGGAGCCGAGCAGCCGGGCGGGGTGGGTCGGCTCCGATAGTACTTGGTACTTCGGATCCGACCCTGCCCTCGAGTGCTTCGGATCCGACCTCTCGGAGCCTGGATCCGAGCTTCGGATCCGGGGGGATCAGTGCTCCTTCGGCGCCGTCTGTCGGAGCGCACTGTCCCTTCTGATCCGGCGCCGTGCGGCTCCGATCCACTCCTTGGATCCGAGGGGGAGCCGATTGTCGGATCCTTTGGTCGAGGTCGGCTCCCCTTCGGCTTTTGATGTAGTGGAGAGGGCCCTGTTGATGGTCTCCGTTCCCCCGGCACTTGCTTCGGCTCCGTCCCGCGCTCCCTCTGTACTGGGTCAGGCTTCCACCATCCGGCCCTTGGGACAGCCCGCTCCTTTGCCCCAAGCTGTTCCCCTGGAACAGGTTACTGTTTGCGAGGAGTCCTCTGACAGCCCCCCGGAGGATGTTCCTCGCAAACATACGTGCAAAAGGAGGCACATTGACTCCCCCAAGTCTCTCACAGAAGACACGGATTTGGAGGAAGGGGAAGGCTCCCCACGGTCACCCCCCGAGGATGTCTCATTTGGAGACATCATGGAAATGCTCCGCATAAGGGGGGGGGTCTTCCCACAAGTCTTCCTCGGACGAGTCCGTGTTCTTGGAGGCATTTGAAGCGGGCCCGTCTACCTCTTGGGTGTCCCCTCCTGCCGACCCCCTGGTGGACCTCATTACCACCAGGGCGTGGAAGGAACCGGACACCGTGGAGCCAATCCCTAAAAGGCCCGACCGTATTCTCAGTCCCCCGGCTGACCGTGCCCATTGGAGTAAGGGGCCTCCAGTAGATGCCATGTTGACGGCGGCGGCCACCAAGAGGGAACCTGCTCAGGAGAGTCCCTCAGTCCATCCCCCGAGCAAGGAGTCTCGGATGATGGACCGCTTGGGGAAGCGGATGTTCAGTTCAGCGACCTTCTCTGTGAGGGCGCTGAACTATCTGGCACACGTGATTAGGATGCAGCGCAATCTTATTAAAGAATACGCTGCATCCCCCCCAGAGTCCATGTCGGAGGAGGACAAAGTGCTGCACTCCACCCGCATGGCCACTCTCAGGTCCGTCACCAATACCTCTATGCGGCTACTGTCCCATGTTACGGAAGGTGCCGCTAGAGCCGCAGGGGCAGGCCTAGTTACTAGATGTCAGGCCTGGCTCCGTCATTGCGATTTCTCAGAGCCCTTCAAGGCATCATTTGCGAACGCCCCCTTCGATGGTTCTGCCATCTTTGGCAAAACTGTTCGCGACACTTTGACCCAGAGCGAGAAGGACGGGAAGACTCTGTCTGCCGTCGGAATCCGCTTCTCTGCACCCCAGAGGCCCTATTCTAGGAACCAAAAGGGACAGAAGAAGATGTGGTTCCGGAAGTCGCAGCAATCTCAGTCTGCTCCGGACAACCAGTCCTTCCGTGGCAGAGGAGGACAGGGAGGACGCCGCCCTAGGGGCAGAGGGGCTCCCAGGAACTTCGGGTCCAGAGAACCCTTCTCTGAACGGCCCGCGCAGCAGCCCTGAGGGGTTGCCCGGCTGCTCCACTCTGGAGGCAGTCGGGGGACTTTTCGAGCACCTAGCGGCATGGGAGTCCATAACATCAGACCGCTGGGTCCTCCAGATCATATCCAGAGGATACCGTATACCCTTTCTTCACTTGCCAAAATTGAAGTCCCTCCCCAACGTTCCACCCGGTCAGTGGGAGGCCGCTTTGGCAGAAATTGGCCATCTGCTAAAGAAAAGAGCCATCCAGCCCGTCCCCCCAGACCAGATCGGATCAGGGTTCTACTCCAGGTTCTAGTGCCAAAAAAGACGGGGGATCTAAGACCAATTTTAGACCTTTCACTCTTGAACCTGGCAGTTCCCAAGGAGAAGTTCCGAATGGTCACGTTGCAGTCTATTCTCCCCCTTCTGGGAGAAAATCACTGGATGTGCTCCATAGACCTCAAGGATGCGTACTACCACATTCTAATGGACAGGCTCCAGGAGGTTTCTCCGCTTCGCTGGGAGCCAGTCACTACCAATTCGGGTCCTTCCCTTTGGTCTCACCACAGCCCCCAGGGTGTTCACCAAAGTATTAGCAGTGGTAGCGGCCCACCTGAGGCTTCAGGGGTACAGGTCTTTCCCTACCTGGACGACTGGCTTCTCACCGCCCCAACAAGGCATCTACTACTATTGGCGAGACTCCTTTCTCCATCTTGCTCCCGTCTGGGCATCGCAATAAACGCAAAAGAATCCAACCTAGCACCCACGCAGTTCATAGATTTTATAGGTGCCAGGTTAGACACAAGGAGATTAATAGCCTTCCTCACTGCGGACAGAGTTCAAAATCTGCAATTCCAGGTGTGGGCCATTCTCCACTCAAGCTCAGTTCCGGCGGAGTTGGTCCTGAGGGCCCTAGGGTCCATGGCGGCAGCAATAGCGCTTCTTCCTCTCGCCAGGTTCAATATGCGCATCCTTCAATGGACACTCCTAGTTCAGTGGTCGTATCTTGCTCTTCCTATGCATCATCCCATTGCGATCAGCAAGGCTTGCAAGCGGTCCCTCCTGTGGTGGCTACACTCCCCAGATCTCCACGGAGGCCGCCCATTTTGTGCTTCTCCCCCTCTCGCCACGGTGACCACGGACGCCTCCGCCTCGGGTGGGGGCATTTTGCAGGCGGACGGTCCAAGGCACGTGGAACGATTCAGAGACCTTACTGCATATCAACGTTCTAGAGATGAGAGCAGTGCTCTTAGCGTTGCTAGCACTTCAGACCTTTCTTCCCTTGGGAACAATTGCAATTCAATCGGACAACATGTCGGTTGTCTGGTATATCAACAAGCAAGGAGGAACCAGGTCTTACCCTCTTTGTCGAGAAGCCATGAGAGTGTGGGAATGGGCAATCTCCACCAACCGCTTTCTCATAGCAACGCATATTCCGGGTCGGTCCAACATCCTGGCGGACAAACTCAGTCGCACCATTCTCACCCCTTACGAGTGGTCTCTCAATACTCAGGTAGCGGAACGCATCTTTGCACGGTGGGGAACTCCTTGTTGCGATCTTTTTGCCTCTCCCTCAAACACCAAGTGCGACAGTTTTTTCGCTCTGATACCTCCTCCTGGAGGTTCCCCAAGAGACGCTCTGGTGCATGCTTGGCCACCCGGTCTTCTTTATGCTTATCCCCCCCTTGCCTCTGATGCTCCAAGTTCTTCAGAAAGCCTCTCGGTTGGGGTGCAGAATGATTCTCATTGCTCCATTTTGGCCTCAACAGATCTGGTTCCCCTTCCTAAGGTCTCACTCAGTGAATCCTCCTTGGATTCTAGATCCCATTCCGGATCTGATATCTCATCCATCCCACTTATCTCCTCCGAACCTGGACAACCTGAAGCTGACCGCTTGGCTGCTCCAGTTCCACTCTTGATCAGGACTCCCGGTATTTCGTCCCCTGTTAAGGCCATCCTGGTGGCAGCTCATAAGCCATCCACTAGGAAAGTCTACCGCAGCAAGTGGAAACGGTTCTCTTTGTGGGCGGAGCGGCAAGGCCTAAATCCCTTCACAGTTCCTCTCCCTTTGGTGCTTGATTTTTTAACCACTCTTTTTAATGATGGTGCCAGCAGTTCCACGGTCAAAGTACAACTTGCGGCAATTTCTCATTATCACATTGGTCATGACTCCAATCCACTGATGTCGGCCAAGTTATGTAAGATTTTCCTTAAAGGTACTTTTCTTCTCAGGCCCCCTGTAAAGCAAGCGGTTCCTCCTTGGGACCTTTCCTTAGTTCTCCAGGCCTTGACCGCCCCCCCCTTTGAACCGGCGGCTACGGTAGATCTGAAATTCTTATCTTTCAAGACCGCCTTCTTAGTAGCCATTACTTCGGCCAAGAGAGTCTCAGAGCTTCAAGCATGATCAGCTAAACCTCCTTACTTGGTCTTTCATCCGGACCGTGTTTACCTCGGGACCAACCCGTCCTTTCTTCCTAAGGTAGCTTCTGAAGCAAACATTAATCAATCCATTAACCTCCCTGTCTTCTTTCCGAAATATGAAAACAAAGGTGAATACAAGCTTCACTCCTTAGATGTTCACAGGCAACTTAGATTTTATCTAAACAGGACGGCTGGTCATAGGCAATCCGACCTGTTGTTCATTTCCTTTGCTAAATTTAATTTGGGCAAACCAATTTCTAAAGTCACATTATCTCGCTGGATTTCACAGTGTATCTTATTGGCTTATCAAGCTTCGGGAAGGCCCGCACCGGAGGGTGTACATGCCCATTCAACCCGGTCAGTCTCTACCTCGGCAGCCTTTAGGGCTAGGATTCCTCTAGATGATATTTGTGCAGCAGCCACGTGGGTTTCATCTCATACTTTTATTTCCCACTACAAGTTGGATCTTACATCTAGGGGTAGAGCATCCTTTGGCTCTGCGGTGCTCCGGAATATCCTTCCATGATGGCCACCCAAGATTCAGGTAGCTGGGGACTCTGTCCCACAGGTTGCAGACAAATGAATCTCCTACTTCAGATTTAGAAGTTATGTACTCACCATAACGTTCCATCTGAGTAGGTGTATTCATTTGTCTGCAACCATCCCGCCCTCCTATCCCCCTAGCCTTTCAGTTTCCTGCATATGATGTTTTACCCTTTTCAGGGTGTTCTTGCTGTTGGCAAACTCGATCTGAAGTCATGAGGGGAGAGCAGGGCATTATGGGTGAGGGGAGGAGCTGAGAGCTTGGATCCATAGCTGGTAAACCATGCTGGTTCGGATCCGATATCGGATCCATGACCCACAGGTTGCAGACAAATGAATACACCTACTCAGATGGAACGTTATGGTGAGTACATAACTTCTAATTCCCTTCCAGGGAATCGTAAGCCTTGATCTGAGTTTGTTGTCTCCACATAACCACCATATGTCTGCTAAACTATGAGTTTGGTTCTCCAGAAATGGATTCTCATTGCCATTCACAGTAACATTGCAATAGTTCTGTCCCATATTGCCATAATTTTTCCCTGTGCCATCTCTGAAAATGCACATATACGAACCTGGATAGGAAATCGCTGCAGGCAGTTTCTCAACTTTGCTTATGACTGGAAAACGCTGAGTTTCATCTTTGCATTTATCTTCAGTTTTGTTGAAGAATAATTTCAACAGACATGTTAGGTTACCTTCATCTTGCATCAATGGGACTGTTGCTATTTGCTGTTTACCTAAAGCACAAGAAATACAGTTCTCATAATGTGCTTCTCGGGTACTATATCTAACCCAAGATAACCATTCATTATGGTGTACGAATCCCGTCTCGAGTAACAATTGTTCTTCTTTTGTGAAGGCAAAATCTGCTTTATTTGTAGCATTCTTAAGGCTTTGTACTTTAAGTTGGGGGGTCCCCAAAGGATCAGTTGTAGTTGGAAGAGACACTCCGATTCCATAAACTCCTAAATCACTTTCTTGTGGTGACATAATGGTTATAGTAACTACTCCGGTACCTTGGAAATGCGCAATTTTTATTCTTTGTTGCTTGCTTTTATCTTTCTCTGGTATCACTGCACCTCTTGTTTCCCATCCATTCACATCTGTTGACCACCAAACACTTGACCAGGACGTACAGTCTCTATTGCACAAGTATTTTGCATGAATCAAGAAATCATTATTGTTCCATTTAGAACAGTCCAAAGTTTCACCTTAAACACAGTAATAACACCTGTTTGCGCTTGCAGCACTACCATTCCTTTTTCTCTTGCAACTGTTCCTTCTCGTATGGACATATTTACTTTCACTACCAAAATCATCATCATGTGACAGTTCAAGTACCAGTTGAACATGGCCATCCTCCCTAAGGACTACCTCGCGCAGTTGGTTTCTTCACAGGGTTTGAGACGAACGAACCCCTATTGGGCTAATCCCCTTTTGTAGCCAGACTTTGCGCTCAGAGGTCCGGTGGAGTTTGACCAATATCAATGGCAGAAGGAAGAGCCTTGAGTTTTTTTACAGTGGGTGATATGAATCCACAAAGTCCTCTCAGCGATCTTTACAGCCGTAGGTGTCGAGATAAGTACTTAGTATGGGCCTTCCCACCTGTAGGATGACCAATTCTTTCTCTTCACAGTTCAGATCCACACCCAGTCCCCGGGTGCCACGCTTAACAAGGTTTCATTTCTGGAATCTGCAAAGGAGTCATTGGTTACAAGAGATTTGACATTTAGCAACTTCTTCATATAATCCGCTAGATCCTCACCCCCCTCACGTTCCGCTGGCAACAATCCTTGCCACTGCGGGACGTAGTATGGTCTCCCAAACAAAAGTTCAAATGGTGTAAGTCCTTTGTAGGAAGGTGAGATTTGCATGTACAGGAGTGCCAACGGAAGGCACGCAGTCCATGACCTATGTGTTTCTGCCATTAGTTTGCGGAGCTTACTCTTCAAGACACCGTTGTGTCTTTCCACCAGTCCAGCAAATTGGGGATGGTGAGCACAATGATTTTTGAGATCAATTTGAAACACTTGACACAATTTCTGAACAATCTGGTTAACAAAATGAGACCCGTTATCACTGTAAATGCATCTTGGTAGGCCAAATCGGGGAATTATTTCTGTAGTCAAAAGCTTTGCTACTGTTTGTGCATTCGGATGCTTCACTGGAAAAGCTTCTACCCATTTAGAAAAAGCATCAGTAATGACCAAACAGAACCTTTTTCCCCTCTGAGAGTGTCAATTCAATAAAGTCCATACAGAGTGTGTGGAATGGATACGGAGGGGTAGGGAATGCCTGCTGAGACTTCTTAACTCCCCCCTGAGCATGATACTTTGCACATAATAAACAAGATAAACAGAATTGCTTTGCATAAGTTGAAAACCCTTTACACCAAAACACCTTAGACACTATTTGAATCATCGTCTGTACTCCTACATGGGCAGGTCCATGGCTAACCAATGCCGCATACCTAAAAAGGTTTGAGGGTAATACCATTTTACCATCTCATGCCCTATACAACCCACTCTGTTGAGTGATACCATATTTTACCCAATGACATTTTTCCTTCTCGTCAGTGTTTGCATTACTTTTAGTGTCTCTAAGTCTAAGAGGTGTCCGGGCTCCAAATCATTATCATGTAAAAGCAAATCATTTTCTTGAGCTGCCTTTTTTGCAGCCATATCAGCAAGGGCATTTCCCCTGGAGACAGGATCTTTTCTGTTGGTATGTGCAGAACATTTACATATCACTATCTGAAGTGGTAGTTGCACTGCATCCAACAACTGTAAAATTAAATCTCTGTGATTTATTGGTTTGCCTGTCGCAGTAACCATTCCCCTATTCTTCCATAGTTGAGCGAAAACATGTACAGTGGAGAAAGCATATTGACTGTCTGTATAAATTGTCACTTTTTTACCCTCCCCTAAGGTACAAGCTCGAGTCAAAGCCACCAACTCAGCTGCCTGTGCAGAATAAATGTTTGACAATCCTTTTGCCTCCAAAACTTCAGTTTCTGTGGTGACAGCATACCCTACTAGTTTTTTCCTACAGTGTCTTTCTTTGCTGATCGTCTACAAACAAAACGAGATCAGAAATCTATCAACGGAATATCCGTTAAATCTGGTCGGGGAAGTACTTTGTCATGAATGCTCTCTAACCAAACGTGTGGAGTACCACCTTCTGGAGTCGGCAAAAGTGTCGCCGGATTAAGAGTAGTACATCTTTCTATGGTCATATGAGGCTGTGTCAGCAGCACTGTCACACACGACAAATGTCGACTAGGAGATAAAAAGGTTGTCTTATCTTGCAAAAGTATAGTAGCTACTGAATGTGGAACCCGCAATTGTAATGGGTGAAACAAAACTAATGATGCTGAGGCTTGTACTGCCATGGCAGCCGCCACTACAGCTTGAACACAATGCGGCAATGCCCTTGCAATAGGATCTAATCTGGAGGTGTAGAAAGCTATCAGCCTCTGTTTATCCCCATGTACTTGTACCAGAACCGAAGTCATATATCCTCCCTTACAATCAACCATTTGTACAAACGGCTTAGAATAGTTCGGAAAACCCAAAACAGAGGATCCTGCTATCAATTGCTTAATTCTAATAAATGCCTGTATTGCCTTATTTGTCCACTGTATATTATTCTTAGCCACCATGGGAGTATCATAGATCAGTGCGGTCAATGGCCCTACTTCTTCAGCATAGTTAGGGATCCAACTTCTACAAAAATTAGTCACACCTAAAAAGGACATCATCTCCCGCTTAGTCGTAGGCATAGGTGCCTCAAGAATTGCTTGTTTTCTTTTGTTCTCCAATTGTCTACCTGCCTGCGAAATTAAATACCCCAAGTACTTTACTTGTGCTTTCCACAATTGCAACTTTTCTTTATTTACCTTATGTCCTTACTCAGCTAAAAAAACTAAGAAGGGCAAGGGTATCCTTTCTACAACTTTCCTGCGTGGGTGAGGCCAACAAAATATCATCTACATACAACAGAACCTGGCTTCCCTCTGGGGGAACAAACTGAGCTAAATTTGCAGCCATTTCTTGTGCGAATATTGTCGGACTCTCACAATAGCGCTGTGGCAATCTGGTGTAGGTGTATCTTTTACCTTGTTAAGTGAATGCAAACCAAAATCTACTCTCCTTATGTAGTGGTATGGAGAAAAGGGCATTGCTTATGTCTATGACAGAAAAATATCTGTGCTGAGGTAATAAATCATTAAGTAATATATAGGGGTCAGGGACCACCGGTGCTCTTGGAATCACAGCCAAATTAACTGCTTGTAAATCCTGAACCAACCTCCATGACCCATCCGGTTTCTTTACAGGAAACAACGGAGTATTGCAGGGCGAATCTGGGCATTCAACAAGAATTCCTACCTGTTTTAGCTGCTCAATGACTCCTCTGCTTGTTTACTTAGCGGGTATTGGTGCTTACGAGGTCTAAAACCTGACTTTGGAGTTATGCAAACTTCACCTGCTGTTTTCATCAGTCCTGCATCCCCTTTACCTTTTGACCATAAATCTACAGGTAAGGCACTTAACGCACTATCTTCCTCTTGAGTTAGGAGGATTTGTCATGCCATTTCTGTTTTGTCATCCCTGAGGTGCACACTTGGTTGTGCCCAAGTCACCCAATTTAATCTTTGTACCTGGATCTGTTGATCCTTCAACTGACTTTCGGACATTGTGTCCCAATTTGTTACCTTTTTCGCCAGATCTACCCAATGTGCCCCCACCGCTTTAGTAATTGAAATATATGGGCTATAACCTGAGCGATATAAAGAACTCATTTCCTTGGTCAAAGTACAGGTCATTACTGTATTACCTTGCTTATCCCAAAACATATCATTCAAAATTATCCTTGCACATTTGTGCCTAAAGAATTCTTTTTCAAATTCTTTATCCAGACCAGGGGCCTGTCTGTAGTACATAGTACAATGTAAGTGCGCCGCAACCTGCGGTGACCCGCTCTTAGATTTACTTAAAGCTAGGTTGAACAAATCTGTATCAACCCTCCCCGGCCCTTTTGAAATCAAGTCCTGGCTATACCAGTAAAACAAGTCTTGTACTCCTTGTACCACCAAGCCATCCGCTAACCTTTTCGCCTCAATGCCTTTAGGTGTGGGAATTTCCGCTATTCCAAACAAATGCATCAAATCTCTTCCCAGCAAATTAACTGGACAAACTTTCGATATAATTACCCTACACCTAACAGTTTGGTTTGTTTGCAGATCTGTGAAAAATAGAGGATGAGACAGTGGTTCCTTATACATTTTCCGGTTTGCCGCTTTCACAAGGACAAACTCATCTGTTTCGCAGTTCGAGGGTAGAACTGCTGGACCCAAAAGTGTACGCGATGCACCTGATTAACATAAAAACTCCACTTTCTGTCCCTCAACCAAAAACTCTATCATGGGTTTTCGATCCATATGCATAGCAATACCCAAATGTGCCAGGTTTATGACTTCACAGTCACAATCCCGCCCTTCCTTAATTTCCCGGGTGTCCTGACATTCATCGCAGAGTGTGTCTGCCTCATCATCATCACAATCATTCTCGCTTTCTTCTTCTCTACAATAATCACAATAATGAATTTGGCGCCTTCCTTTACTATCATATAGTCATGCGGAGCCCTTGTTCATAAGCTGTGGGGGATGTTGCCACTCTTCGCAGTCGGCAGCAAAGTGCCCACGTCTACTGCATTTAAAACATTCTCCACGTTTTAACCTCCCCGCATATTCCTCTGAATGTCCACCCTGTTTATACGTGTCCCATTTCGGGCCCCCACGTTTTTGTATGCCACCACGGCGCCCTTGCCCCCTTTGGTCCTGTACCAAAAATATACCACCATCATCCCCTACTGCTAACACTTGTACTTTCTTTTTTAAATTGAAATGCCGCTCAGCATGCCGTGCATATTCAAACAAAGGTTGCAGTCTACATGTTCTGTGATCAACCATATGCTTAGTTATAAAACTATTTATCGGAGCCTTACAACCTTTAAGAAAAGCGTTTTTCAATTGCTGTTCGTACGGACTATCAGTAGTCTGATCCTGCGGAATCATCATTCCACAATGGATATTGAACACTTCTGTCAATCTTACAATATAGTGATCTACAGATTCATCATCATTTTGGATGCACTGATTTATTACTGTCCAATCTGCTCTTGGACGCCACTTATCATAAATTCTCTTCAACAGATCAGTGACTCGCGTGTCTAACACCCCAGAATTATGCTTTAATGTAGTGCCGTCATCTGCCTTACATGTCCAAGTACCACAAACTAAGTGCCAATCTGGACCCAGGATTTGTCTCGCTACTTGTTCTACTTCTAAACCATTTAGATGATAACTTAAACGCATACCAAATATGTCCTCAGAAAACTTTTGAAAATTAACCTTGGGATGAGGAATACCATCCGTAGCTCATTTTATATCCTCTCTAGCCCAGGGACGATAAACTAAAATAGTTGGCTCTTGTCCAACATCCCCTGCTTGTGGGTTTGCAACTTGTATTAAGGGAAGGGCTTCTGAGTGGTCAGAAAGTTTAATGGCCCAACGTCCTTGCCCTGCTGGTCCCGACCTCAACTGCATAGGTTGGTCTACCTGTTGCAAAGCAACCTTGGGTACTACGGGAAATTGCGGGTAAATTGGAGGGGTCACAACGTTTCCTTGAGCAGCCAATAACCCACCCTGCTGTACAGATCCCACATCTTCAGACTGATATTGAGGAGGTTCCACTGGTACAGCAGCAGCAATTTCCCCATATGGTGGGGCAGTTACCTGCCTTTGTACCGCACAAACTGTATGCTCATCCTCCTTATCTAAAAATAAAGCTACTTTTCCACTTGGCACCAGTGATCCCTTTTGATTTATTTTTTCTTTTTCCTGGCACTGTTTTTCTTTTATAGCTCGTTTATTTGCCTCTTCTAACCATTTTTGTGCTTGGGGAAATCCCAGTTGTCTTTGTTTTTCAGTTCTAGTTCCCGCATCTCTTTTCAAATCTCTAACCAATTTTGCACAGGCATTCTTATTCAGTGTACCATCAAAATCATATCTCGACTTCCACTTTCTCAAAAATGTAACATTATTTTTGTTTAAACCTTTCATATACTTAGCATCAACATTTAAACAGGCATCACTCTCACACTTGCAGCAACTCAAACCCATGTTTCCCCTAGATTTCTTATTTTACCTTCCCCCATTTTTTTTTTCCCTCCGGTATTTAGGACTGTATCAAAATTATTTTACAGGGCTTATTATAAAATGGGACTATCTTAATGGGTGACCCTAACAAAATAATCTTAACAAGTAATCCTACCCATCCTTAACTAAAAATAAAACCTTGTCGACAAGATTAAATTAAATTTATTTTTCATCCTACCTGAACCAGATGAGACTCCGTTTCCCCTTTTCATTCAGAAACCGTCCCTCAGATAGGAATCGGAGAGCGGCCGGCCTCTCTTCAACGACAAATCAGTCTGAGGGCTTTCAGTCGAGGGAATCTTAAAATGAGAAACCCTCACCTGCACAGGTTTTTTGGTCTCTTTGTCGGTCTGATCCGTATCTTCGTAGAGATTTCCGGTCCGAAGGACCAAAATGTCAGAAGAAAAAATTCAAACGAGTCGCATCTGCCTCAGGCGAGGAATTTTCCTTTATTAGCAGCTAACCAGATTACACAGCATGTTGGCCAAGATGTCCTGTCTGGACTGATCTGATCAACTTGTTTACTGACATCAACTTTTATACTGCAAGCAAAACAACTTTTTGTTCTGACAGTTGGCTATGAAAAACATATAGGAAAAACATGTTTATCACAAATTACCTCAAACCCACAGCTAGTACAGAATGTTCAAGAAGTACAAAATGTTCAATTCAACAACGGTAGCTCAAATTTTCCAGGACACACAGCCTGCCCTAGTAAATTAACTCTTACTCGGCCGTGCGTCCTTATCCCAGGCTTCACTGAGCTATAACCAAATCTCTTTATTCTGAAATGCAGAAAACAGATATCATTCAGGTTCATAAGCAATGCTGCATTTTGTTCACAGATGAGGCCCATCTTTGATAGGCATATCCCAACAAATAACATGTTCACTTTGCAAGACCAGGAAAAAGACAAATAACAGTATGTTTTGAAAACTTTTTCTCTTAACATATAACTGCTTATAATACTAAGATTAGGGAAGTAATGAAAGTTATTGAGAGTAATTGGAATATTTTGAATGCTATGCCAGAAGTACATCAGATACTTTATAATAAGCCATATTTTACATATAGGAATTTAAAGAACTTAAAATGTGATTGTGTTATAAAGATTTTAGGCATCAGAAGAGAGCTCAGAAAGTATATACAACAGGCACACACCCATGTTTGAACTGCAGCTGCTGTACTGATATTTTTATGAAGGACAACAACATCCATCCAGTTTCAAATAAAAAATATTTTTTTTAAATGTACAGCAACATGCAATACTACATATGTAATGTATCTTGCTACCTGCCTAAAATGCCCTTCATTTTATGTTGGGAAAAGTACAAGGAAACTAAAGGAAAGAATAATACAACATAAGTCAGAGAGATACGTAGACAAATATAGCAGAACGCGTTAAGTAAGCATATTTTGGAGAAAGGTACTAAGCACACCTTCAAGTTTAGGGTGATGGAAACTGTATAAGCAAGTAAGAGGGGGTGATGTTAACCTTTTGGAGAATAAAGAATATGCATGGGTCTTAAGACTGCAAGCAGATGTATTACCAGGGTTGAATAGCATGGTTAGTATTAAGCCAGTTTTAGCAGCTAGACAAATGCAATTGCAGTAAGTATTTAAATGTGTGTATATACATATATATTTTTTGTATATGTGCAAATAATTTGAACATGTAAAAAATGTTTGTAATAAATATCTTATTAGACTGATAGATTTATTAAGTATGTGGTTCTAGTATGTATTTTTAAATTGAGCTGAAAGTATGTCCGAGTACTTTTTAAGGAAGCTTTTTTAAGGAACTGCTATATCTCTAAGCTGAAATGTTAATTGAATTATTGCAGAGATGATGTGATTAGCTGGCCGTGTTCACATGATTTTTAGTCTTGTTTTACAAAAACTGAAAGAATGTTACAGACTGTATAATGCACTGAAGAAGGCTTTATGTCCCAAAGCTTTGCTGTAATAAAGTATTGACGTTCTTGGAGTTGGAATTTCTTTTGTTATGATGCTATTTTTGTGTCAGCAGCTACAAAAAAGGAGCTAGGCAAACAAAGCTCCACTGTCCATTCACCAAACAAAGGAGTCCAGGGCGATGGACAGACATGGAAGGCACGTTTACGCCTCAGCTATTTTCGCACTGAGGTTGTTAAACTATATGGCACACTTTACCCTATTGCAGAGAGACCTAGTTAAACAGTTAACCAACTTTGTTGCGGAAACCATGTCAGAGAAGGACTTGAAGGTTTCTCCCCAACTGGCGACTCTCTCTTCCCTTGCCAATTCCTCAATGAGATTTATTTCACACATTGCAGAAGGCACCTCAGGAGCAGCCTTTGCAGGCATAACCATTAGGAGATGTGACTGGATATGAGGCTTTATGACTTTGCGGAATCCTTCAAGGCGTCTTTCTTTAATACCCCCTTTGATGATTCCTGCTTATTTGGATCATTGGCGAAAGATGCAGTTACCACAGCAAGCAAAAAGGAAAGACCTTGTCTGCCATGGGGATCAAGTTTTCTATCCCTCAGAGGACCTTTACTAGGAGCCAGAGAGGCAGGAAGAAAACTTGGTTCAGGAAGTCTCAAGGATCTTTCCAAGACTTGCACAGAGATAGTTCTTCCAGATTCAGAGGAGAAAGTTTGAGCAGTGGAGGGATCAGCAAAAAAACAGGGCTTCAGGGAACCTTTCCCCAATAAGCTCTATCAACACTCCTGAAGTGCTACCCGACTGTCCATCTCTGGAGGGGTCATCTTATCTCTTCACCTAGATGCCTGGACAAATTTAACAATGCATAGGGGCTAAGCATAATATCCAGAGGTTACTTACATTCCCCTTTTCTCCTTCACCTCTACATCCTAGGAGGAAACTCCCCGACGTGCCTCCCAGACAGAGGGAGTACACAATTCAAGAGATTTAAAAACTTTTACAAAAGAGTAATCCAACAGGTCCAAACTGAATAAAGAGGATCGGGAACTTATTCACACTTTTTGGTGCCAAAGAAAACAGTGGAGAGCTAAGATCAATTCTGAATCTCAGCATCCTAAATCAGTTTGTCGAGAAGTCAGAGTCCCAGATGATTATGGTCCAGTACATTCTGCCACTTCAACACAAGGATGATTGGTTGTGGTGTATAGATCTGAAGGACTCGTACTATCATATCAAAATGGACAAATGCTCCAGGAGACACCTGCGCTTTCGTCTGGGAGCCAATCAGTACCAGTTCAGCGCACTGCCCTTTGGACTCACCACAGACCCCCTGGTGTTTACCAAGTGTTTGGCAGTTGTAGCAACTCACCTGTTGCTGAAAGGTTTCTAGGTGTTTGTCTGTCTAGACAATTGACTCCATACTGTACCAACGAGGCATCAACTACTACAAGCCAGGAATTATTTAGTTTAGATCTCCGATTCCCGTGGCATTACAGTAAGTCTGACAAAATCAAATCTGACTGCTGTACAGAATCTAGAATTTATAGGAACACAGCTCAGCACAGTAACACAAGTGGCTTCTCTACCTGTACATCGCATAATATCCTTGAGACAACTTCAGGATACTAGATCTTCCATCCCACCAGCAAGGTAAAGACTCCAAGCCCTGGGGTCTGTGTCAGCTGCGATCATTCTAGTTTCCTTAACAAGATTCTACAGTGGACCCTGGCTGTTCATGGTCTTCGTGGTCTATTATTTACCAGCATCTATCTGATCCCATCAAACTGACTTCTGCCTGCAGATGTTATCTCCAGTGGTGGATGCAATCAAATGACCTGTCTCTGAGCAAGCAGTCCCCCCCCCCCCCTGATAGCCACGGTGACCATGGACAGTTCCTAATTGGGGTGGGGGGGCATGACAAGGGAAAGATGGCCCAAGGCACATGGTCCTCTCCGAGACCAAGTTGCATATCAGTGTCCTCTAGATGAGAGAATTGCTAATGTTGCAAACCTTTCAGGACATTCTTCCTCTGGTGACTATTGCTATACGTATGGCAGCATGTCATAGTCTGGTACATAAGCGAACAAGATGGAACCCAGTCCTACCCATTATGCAGAGAGGCCATGAGTGTTTGGGAATGGACAATCTCTTCAAGTTACTTTCTAATTGCAGCGCACGTTCTGGGGAAAACCAAAGCGCTGGCAGATCGACTCAGCAGGTTCATTCTGACTCCTCTCGAGTGGTCTCTCCATCAGTCAGTAGCAAACAAGATTTTCAGCAGTTGGGGCCAGCCTTGTTGCAGTCTTTTTGCCTCTCCCCTAACAAGTGCAACAAGTACTTCTCTGCGATCCTACCCCCGAAGGGGGAGTCACCGAGGGATGCTTTAGTCCATGATTGACCCGCGAATCTCCTTTATGCTTACCCTCCTGTACTGCTGACCCCAAAATTTCTACAGAATGCCAGCAGGTTGAAGAACTCGGTAATCCTAATTGCCCCCTTCTGGCCTCATCAGGTATGGTCCCCCTTTCTATGGTCTCACCTCAAGTATCCCCCATGGATACTGGATCCCAAACAGGATCTCATTACTCGCCCATCAGAACACCAGCACCCCAATCTTCATACCATCAGATTGACTGCTTGGATGTCCTTCAAGAATGCAACTGCAGTCATAACATGTGGGTTGTCCTGCCTCAGGCAGCCCTCGGTCGGCCGGATTCCAAAGTCTGGGTCCGACGTCGGCTAATGTCGCATTTCTCTCCGACGTCAGAGCGGCTGGTGTACATAAGCATCAGCCGAAGCCATTTTCTCCAGTCTTTCTTGCCGTGCGGTGCCCGAAGCAGAAGCAGTTCGCAAGTGCCGGTCGGTCAGCTCCTGTATTCTATGATACCGAAGTCATCAAAAAAGCTAAGTACCCCGTTGGGGACCTTTTCTTGCCTCAGCCGATGTCAGAAATTACTGAAAAAGTTAACAATTGTCTTTCTTGTGGTAAACAAATACCTCATAAGGATTTCCACTCTTACTGCCTCCCTTGCCTGGGCCCAGACCACGACGTCTCGGCCTGTGCAGCCTGTGCTCGCTTCAACAAGCGCACTCTCAGGTGCCGGGCGGAGTTCGCTGAAGATTATTTTGGCGATAATTTTGCTTACACCATGCCGTCGGATCTTCCGACATCACAAACTCCCAAAAAGCGAAAAGACTGGGACCAACATCCTCGGCCCGCATCTACCACCGACTCCATGCCAAAACCTAGTGCGAGTGCTCCAGATCCCTCTGAGACGGTCTCTCCACCGCTCCGAACCGAAGACACCGCATTACCGACGACTCCGATTCCAGACATTACTCCGCCAGTTATAGATTTTCCTCCGGATACCGAAACCGAGGAAATGCCCGAGACCATTGCTGTAGACAAGGTCACTCCTGCACGTGGAGCTGCCAGGCCCCCTATGGCCATGTCTATTAAGGCCTACACTAGGGCTAAGGCAGCCAGCAAAACAAAGCATATTACTTCTAAATACTTACCTCAGCCGACTCCAGAGACACAAATTATGTCCATGGCTGCTGATTTGATTTCCATGATTAGAGGTTCACAGGCCCATCCTGAGAGAGGATCCCAGCCTCCTCCTAATAAAAGGCCCCGGGTTGAACCCTCTGATCCTACTCCTTCAGGTGAAGATTCTGAGGGCTCTGTCCACTCAGCCAGGGAGAGCTCTTCCAGACCTATGAGGACTCGGATGCAGAAGATTCCATCCCCTCGGCCTCCCCTCCTGAGGATATTTCTTTTGGGGAAGTTCTGCACACCATGAGGGAACATTTCAAGTGGCAAGGTCAGGAATATTCTGATTCTAGGAAACGCCTTAGGACTTTCCTTAAGAAGCCTCAGCACAGGCCCTTAGCTATTCCTCCTGTACTTGATGTTCTGGATGATTTGTATTCTGACTCTAGTGCTACCCCTGATTCTCTTCCTCCTGCTCCAGCCAAGCCAGACAGGTATTACAGGGTCCCAGAAACTCATTCCCATTTATTCAGGGCCCATATGGCTGATTTGGAAACTATTTCACAGGGGCCTAAAGGAGTTTCAGCCTCCACCTCAAAAAATCCTTTGCCCTCCAACAGGGAAGCTAGGTCATTAGAGAGATGGGGCAAAAAGGTTTACATATCCACTACCTTATCTATGAGAGCTTTAAATTGCCTTTTTCATATGTTACTATATCAGGATTATCTGTTAGATGATTTACAAAAAACATTAGCCACTCCTGATCCTTTAGACAGGAAGACTTTGCAGGAAGCTGTACATAACACTCAGCAAGTAAGCAATCATTTCCTGCAGTGTGGATATGATGCACTGGAAGCTTCATGTAGGGCAGCTATGACAGGGGCAGTCATTCGTAGACATGCTTGGTTAAAAGATCAACCTCTACCAGATCATGTTAAAGCAAAACTTCTGGATGCACCTTTGGAAAAGAACAAGCTTTTGGTGCAAATGCTAAGGATGTGTTAAAGACCATCAAGAAAAAGCAACATCAGTTCAGACTGTGAAAGATTTCCTCCAGGTTCAACCCCCCAGATTCAGTAGGAATTGGCCTTCAAAAAACTGGTCCTTTCCTAATCCAGAAAAATTTCAAAGGGGTAAGAACAGACGTGGCGAGGAAGAGGCCAATACAGAGGCCCTTACAGGGGACGACAATGGCAGCCAGGAAACCAAAGAAGTGACGCAGGGGTTTCACCTGCCCCACAACCACAATCTCAATGACTTTCCTCTACTACCGCCTACCAGGGAACAACTAGAAGCTCCCTTGGGAAATTATCTCTGTTTGCAGAAAACTGGCACAGACTGACAAAGGACAAATGGATTTTGGACATTATAGACCGAGGGTACAGGTTTCATTTTCATACCTTACCAAGAAAACAAGGCATGCCAAACCTACCACAAAATCAGAGGGCAGAGGCTATCAAGCAAATCACTCTGCTGACTCAAATGAAAGCAATAGAAAGAGTTCCACAACAAGAACAAGACCAGGGGTTTACTCAAGACTGTTCCTTGTTCCAAGAAAAGAATCTCAATGGAGACCAATACTGGACTTGTCCGCATTAAACACCTTTCTCATAGTACCAAAGTTCAAAATGCTGACTCTACAGCAACTCCTTCCCATGCTGGGCAAGGGGTCGTGGCTGATTACTCTGGACCTCAAGGAGGCATACCTGCATGTCCCTATCGGACACAGCTGCAGAAGATACCTCAGATTTCTTGCGGGGCCAGAGCATTATCAATTTTCAGCATTGCCATTTGGCTTATCTACTGCGCCCAGAGTATTTACAAAATGCCTGGCTTCAGTAATTGCTCATTGCAGGCTCCAGGGTATACAAATTTACCCGTACCTGGACGACTGCCTCATACAAGCGGACGACAAATTGATGTTGACAAAAAACCTGGATTATGTCATACGATTACTTCAAGCTCTGGGATACACAGTCAACTTCCAAAAGTCAAGACTGCAGCCATCCCAGCAAATAATCTTCTAAGGAGCCAAACTAGACACAGCCTCTCAGATGGCTTACCTGACAGAAGACAAGCAAGAGAAGTTAACTCATTACTTCAAAGGTTTAGCAAAACTCACCCAGATGACTGCAAGGAGATTCCTACAGGCCCTGGGCTACATGGCATCCTGCATTCTCCTGGTTCCATTAGCAAGACTACACATGAGAAAGCTTCAATGGTACCTAAAAAGCATTTGGTCTCAACACAGCAACAACTTGGAGACAATCATACCACTCATTCCACGTCTACAAAAGGAATTCCTATGGTGGGCCTCGGTGAGCCAGGCAAACACAGGTATGTCATTCAAAAAACCACAGATAACACAGACCATGACTACAGGCGCCTCAGACCTTGGATGGGGCACATGGAAGGCAGGTGTATACAAGGACAATGGTCTCCAAAGGAAACACATCTGCATATAAACCAAAAGGAAATGCTGGCAGTAATGCATGCCATTGAGGCTTTTCAACACCAACTCCAGCAAGGCCATTTAATGATACGGACAGACAACACCACTGTGATGTGGTACATAAACAAGCAGGGGGGCACCCACTCTTACCCCCTTTGCAGACTGACAATGCAGCTTTGGGAGAAATCACTGAATCTGAACATCCAGTTACAATCCCAGTTTGTTCCAGGAAAAGACAATGTGTTGGCGGACAGCCTAAGCAGGAATTTCACAGATCCACACGAGTGGAGGTTACATCCGAAGGCCTTCAGACAACTCACTTGACATGGGGCAAGCCAGAAGTGGACCTATTTGCCTCTCACCTCAACCATCTTCTACCAAAATTTTGCACAAGGACATACCATCCAAAAGCTTGGAAAATAGATGCCCTCTCATTCAACTGGAACTCCCTAGCAATCTATGCATTCCCACCTCTGCCACTGATGACCTCAGTATTACTAAAGATCAAAGCAGAGAAGCCCAAGGGAATCATAATAGCTCGGACTGGCCAAGGCAACACTGGTGCCCACTACTACGGAGCATATGCCACACCAGGATGTGGGCCCTCCCCAGTGGCCTCTACTTTTGACTCAACACAATTTCGAAACACTGCATCCAAATCTTCTGACACTGCAGCTAACAGCCTGGGAGATCCCATAAATAACTTCAGCTTATCTCTCTCCAAGGAAGTTCAGCGGATACTAACAGAGGCTCAAAGACCATCCACCAGAAAGGTTTACTTAGCAAAGTGGAAAAGATTCAGCAATTGGAATACCAGCAAGGGACATGATGCATCATTGTTGAACATCCCACTCATCTTGGAATATTTGGCAGATATGTTAAAGAGCGGCCTCTCATATTCTTCCATAAAGATACATGCATCTGCTATTTCAGCTAGATACAACACTGATCCTCCTGTTTTTTCTCACCCCTTACTAAGGCAATTCCTCAGGGGAATCCAGAACATTAAGCCGCCAAGAAAGGCCCCAGTGCCAGCCTGGGACCTCAATTTTGTCTTAGAAAAACTGACTCTACCTCCATTTGAGCCAGCAGCTTCAGTTGACTTGCAATTTCTCTCATGGAAGACAGCTTTCCTGTTGGCAATTACCTTAGCAAGAAGGGTTTCGGAGCTTCAGGCCCTAATGGCAATACCACCCTTTATCATTTTTCATAGAGACAGGGTTTCATTAAGGGCCAACCCTACTTTTATGCCAAAGGTGGTTTCTAGGGTTTCTTTAAATCAATTCATCTGCCTGCTTTCTTCCCCAAACCTGAGAGTAAGGGGGAAAGACTGTTGCATACCTTGGACATTCACAGACAACTTTGATACTACCTGGACAGAACAAAGGCCAGTAGGAAGTCTGAACAACTTTTTGTAGCTTACGCCCCGGCAGTCCAAGGAAAAGCAATTTCAAAACAGACTATTTCTAAATGGATTGGACATTGCATCAGATTCTGTTATTCCTTTCATGGAAAGACTGTTCCAGCTAATGTCAGACCACATTCCACCAGAGCTACTGCCACCTCTACAGCATTCTTAAGAGGGGTGCCTACCAAGGACATTCTAGAAGCTGCTACATGGAGCTCCGTGCATACATTCTCCAGACACTACAATCTCCCTCTATACTCCAGATCCAGAGCAGGCTTTGCTTCAGCAGTCCTGCAGGGTTTGATTGCCACACCATCTCTTTCCTAGAGCATACCTCCTCCCCCAGCTAAGCTATGGTATTCTACCCACATGTTATGACTGCAGTTGCATTCTTGAAGGACATAGTACAGTTTTGTACCTACCATAAATGTAGATGTCCGATAGACATGCAACTGCAGTCGGATTTTCCCTCCCTCCATACCCCTCTATGCCTAGGGTCCACTCCTATCCCTGTTACTCTTAGCTGGGGATATCTGTTATGGTGTATTTGTTTTATTGCTCATTTATTTGTTTGGAATCCTGTTTTTGTCTTCCAATTTGATTACAGCCTTCCTTGGAGGGCACCTGGCATCTGGGGCAAGAAACACTGAAGAAAATGGCGTCGGCTGATGCTTATGTACTCCAGCCGCTCTGACGTCGGAGAGAAATGAGACATCAGCCGACGTTGGACCCAGACTTTGGAATCCGGCCGACCGAGGGCTGCCTGAGGCAGGACAACCCACATGTTATGACTGCAGTTGCATGTCTATCGGACATCTACATTTATGGTAGGTACAAAACTGTACTTTTCTCCACTTCCAGTAATTGTAAAAGTCCAGGCTTGCCCCTCCAGTGCGAAACATAATTTTGGCTTCTCAAAAGGTCTCCATGAAAAAGGTCTGTAAAAGCAAGTGGAAGAGGTTTTCCATATGGGCTTCTAAGAAGACTGTGGACCCTTTTTCAGCTCCTACCTCGGCCATTCTCCTTTTTCTTAGTACTCTTTTTCAACAAGGAGCCAGTTTTTCTACTATAAAACTTCAGCTGGCTGCCATACCTGTTTTTCATACTGGAGAGCGGTCTTCCTCTCTTTCTACTTCCACTTTATGTAAAGCTTTCATGAAGGGCATCTTTCTACTTAGACTTCCAGTAAAAGACCCCCCCCCCAACCCCCACCTAGGATCTTACAGTTGTTCTTCAAGGCCTTACTCAAAAGCCCTTCAGTTGCCCCAGACAGTTGCGACATGAAATTTATTTAATGGAAGACAATTTTTCTGATAGCCATTACTTCAGCTGAGAGAGTGTCTGAACTTCAAGCCTGATCAGCCAAACCTCCCTTCGTCATATTCCATAAAGACAGAGCATCTTTATGAACTAACCCTTCCTACATGCCTAAAGTAGCCACGGAATCAAACATTAATCAATTCAGTTGCCAAATTTCTTCCACAAATTTTCTAATAGAAGTGAATATATTTTGCATTTCCTAGATGTTCATAGACTATTATGTTTCTATCTTCACAGAACAAAGAAGTACAGAAGGTTTGATCAGCTGTTTGTATCCTTGTCACCAACTCGTTTAGGTCAAGTAGTTTCCCAAAATTACCTTGGCCAAATGGATTACTGATTTGTATTTTTCACATTTATTCCCTAAAAGGTATTGAATTTCCTCAACCTCTGAAAGCCCACACTACCAAGATCAATGGCTACTTTATCTGCATTTTCTTCTAGAGCCACAGTTGATGAAATTTGTTTTGCAGCCACTTGGCCAAAGACTCGTACCTTTGTCTCACACTGCAAATTGGACATTATCTCCAGAGGCAGGGCTTCTTTTGGTTCGACTATGGCTGGCAATATCCTTCCTAGAGGGCCACCCAAGAGTTATTTAGCTGGTGACTATGGCCCATCAGTGAGGAAGAATGAAAAGAACAACATTAGATATAGAAGTTGTGTACTTACCATAACTTGGCATCTGTGTTGTCCATTTTTCATTCTTCCTCGCGTCTCTCCCAACCATCCCCCAGCCTTGTCTCTATGAGAAGTTACCTAGAAGACTTTGGAACCCATAGGTTCTAGGTTTGGGCACCAAACTACTACTTTTTCTTCTGTTCTGTTCATTTATCCTTTGGGCGATGGGGCAGCAAACTCGATCTGGCGAGCTAGGGAAGGTATGATGTATGGAAGAGGGAGAAGCTCAAGACTCTGATCCAGAGGTCTTGGAATGCGGCCAAGTCAGATCCAATATTGGACCCAAAACCCATCATTGAGGAAGAATGAAAATGGACCACACCAATTCCAGTTTATGGTAAGTACATAACTTATATTTTCATATACACTCAACCTTCACATTTGTGTGATTTAAAAAAAAAATAGAAAAAACACAGGTTGCACAACCCTTACTTGCTTGCCTTGTTTGTGTTGTGTTTATTACATTATTTTATTGAGTTGCTTAGTGCTTCTACCTCTCTCACCTAAATACATTTACATTTTCTGTAGCCAGGTGAATAGTAGTATCCTTAATTAGCTGTCTTGCATCTGTGAGAAGGCAGTATTGCAGTCTTATTCAGACCTTCATCATAAAATTGTTTCAGGTAGCCTGCACAAAATCATAATCTGATCATCTGGAACCACTTGTACTACTACTTTGAAAGGGGATTGTGCAGGAACATACAAGGCAAATAACAGTCACTTAAGATGGAATTTGGGTTTATGCTCACTGTGATTCATTGCCAGTGACAGAAAGCCACAAGTGACTCAGTTTTATTTTCCTGCGTCTAGTCTTAATGCATTAGAAGGACTTTATTATGTGTTTGGGATTTGGGAGGAGTAGTTTGAAAATACCTGTGTATGGAGAGAAGAGATCTGATGAGAGGTATTCATCCTTGGTAACCTATTTTAGGCAGGTGTTATGACCACTCAGTGCAAAAAAAAAAAAAAAAATTCTCCTTATTTTGGCCCAGTCATGCTTGCGAGTTCATTAAGGACAAAAAGCCCCAGTCTGCTCTCAAAGAAAAAGTTGTTGACTTGAGGTCAATTTTAAAATCAAGTGAGACATTTTCGCTTCTCTTCCTCTTGTTTATTTTCATTAAAGTGTCTTTTCTAGCTGTTTCTGTCAGACTTCTAATACTTTGTCTCTTTTTACATCATTAAACACAGGTCCTTCCATTCCTAATTCATTCCTAATTCTTAACTCTTTTGAAAGTGTGCCTGTGCTTGGGCCATTCCCTTAATTGCCAAGCACACAGGCTTCCTTTTTTTGCTATTGTGCAGTCCGCAGTATTTAGAGTTCCTGTACCTGTTTGAGCTTCAAAGAAGCTAGTTGCTTCAGGCATAGGAAGACGTTTCAGACTTTTAGTTTCTAGAGCACTATCCACAATACAAACAGGGCATCATACTTTGTAGACTTTTTGCTACAGTGCACAGCAGTTGTAGACGTTTTTGATTCGTCTTTCCTAAATAAACAAGAAGTCAAAGAAAATCTTTTTTTTAACAAAGTTTTGTTTTCTGTACCCTACCACCGCTTATCACAGTAGTGGCTTCAGTCAGCTTTACTGGCCAAGTGCAATTTTGTCTTGTCCTAAATGTGGAGTAAAGAAGCTACTTCTTTCCTCATATGCTACTTTGAAACGCTTTTTTTCAGGAATTGCTCTTTAGTCTAATTTCACCTAATTTTAAAGCTGTTCAGGCCCCGTCTGCACATTCCAAATGTAAAACTCCTTTCATTTTAGACTGCCCCTAGTTTATCACTTTGATTAGTAAACTTATGGAAGCTCTTTCAAAGATGAGGTTTGACTATCTAAAGTGTCTTTCCCTCTACCTTTGGTTTAGGATGGTAAGGCAATTAATTTATTTGTTGAGAGTCACTTCTTCTCATTGCCACTGGCCAGTCGTCATTTCTAGGAACTATTTTGACAGATCCAGTAATGTTTACCAATGTTGGCCCCTCTACCATCCTTACCTGGTATTGGTAGTCTCTGCATTTGGCCCTTCAGTAATAAGGCTGATCTTGGGTTTTATGGCAGTAGGCTTCTGGGCCCCCAGTACACTTTCCAGAAGACCTTGGTTTCATTGCCTGTTCTGGTGTTAGCCTTCCTGCCTATAATGTAAACTTTTTGTCAGGTACCTCCTTAAAGTGCCTTTTGTCTTTTAAGTAACCATCTGGCATGTCCCCTCATCCCGCTTCTGTACCAGAATCTAGGACTATCCCTATGTCCTTCATCCCTTCTTTGAGTAGGAGGGCTTTCACTGTAAACCACCAACCAGCAGGCTTAGAAGGGGTCTGAAAAAGACTCAGTACATTGCTCTTCCTTTTGACCTTCCCACACAGGACAGTGATGAAGAGGAGTGGGACAGCATCCACTTCATCCTCCAGACAGAGCAGAGTTTGGAAATATTACTAACTAGTGGAGTGGAGTTGGGGTGCTGGCTGACAAAAGCTTTCAGTTTTCCCCAGCAGAGACTTCAGCTGGTCTTCAGTTTTATCCCTTCAAACTTGTGTGTGCCTCCATTTCCTTAGTGGGCATTTTGACAGGTACAGTAAAATAGCTTGGGAAAAGCTGCAAACAGCAATACAGTAGTTAAGAAGCTGACCATATTTTCTAGATTCCAAGAGAATGTTGATTTTTGGAGAGTCTCTTAAACCAGATACTCGCATTTAAAATGGCCATCTGCAAGACTTCTACACCTCAGAATATATGTGTACTTCCAACCAGAGTAATAGACAGGTTTCATGGGATGCATCTCGGATATCATAGAATACCAAGCTTTTAACCTCCGAGACAGCACATTTTCCCACTGCAAGTAGTTACCTCCATTCTCTTGGTTCATTCTGTTGTGGCCTTGAGCCTTGTGACAACTTTCATTTTTATGGTACTTCAACTGGATGCATGTTTAGTGACCTCAGGTTTTCAGTCATATTTCCCAGCCAGTATCAGTTTTGAAGGCCCCTTGATTGTATCTGCAGTGGTGGTTGGACTTGTCAGACATTCAGTCTAGACATCCATTTTGTAGACTGCTCAGGCTGCATTGAGCAGGGACTTATCTGGTATAACTGTACACCCTAGGAGGTTTCACTTGCATATTTCTGCCATAGAAAGAAGGATAGTTCTGTCCCTTTCTGCCTTTCAGGACTTATGTTAGAAATAGTATTTTCCATTCAGTCAGACAACATTGCTGTGGTCCAGTATATCACAAATGGAAAAGAGTGCATTCCTGCGAAGTGTTTTGGAAGGATTCTGTTTAATTTCTCATTGTTTTGGGTTTCTAATACAGTGACAGGAATGAACCCCATTCCTAAGTCGGGACACGTGTGCAATTAGTATTGTTGGAAATGAGTGTGTGGCAGTGGACCATCAAGATACAACACCCAGTAATAATGCACATTCTGAAAGAGGCCAGCTGTCTTCTTTTGCTATATGAATGAGCCACTTAGTTGCAGAAATAATCTCTTGTCTCTGAAGCTTTTCAGTGTTTTTCCAGTTTGTCTCTCCATCCAGCATCTTTTTCCTGATCCCACATCCATGTGTGAAGTCAGATGCCACAGGCCACCGATGATGAAGCAGACTTTTTTGTTTTCCTCATTTCATGTGATGATGAAATGTATCTAGCAAGTCGAGCTCTTCAGAGCTAAGGTCATTCAGATACCACCTTCTGGCCTAGGCAAACCTAATTCTGTCTTTCTGTATCCCTTTGCCTTTGAACCATAAAGAGGCTTTTGAATCATCCCTTAGGTAAACCTTTCCCAGACTTTTGCATTCTTAAGCAAACAACCTTACTTCTCAAATTTCATTGATAGCCAAAGTTCCTACATTCTCCCAGAGAGTAGTTTCCAGCATACAGTGAAAATTGGACCTTTTTTTCTGTTTGGGTGACTAATAAAGGTATATACTGTTTAACAGCACCTGCCCACTTAGTCCTTTTTTAATCTTTATGAAGTCCTTGACATTACGGTCTCTTTATATATCACAATCCATGTGGTAGCCACACGTGACTTTGTCTGGTCTGAATTATACTTCTGTTGTTGCCTCTGTTAAGGTTTATAAGGCCTCTTTTCATGCCAAATTCTTTCTCAGACCGTCTTTTGGAGATTGTCTCCCTCCATGGGGCATTCACTTTAGGCTAGAAAAATGTAATCTTCTGCCCTTTCAGCCCACTGTTTGTGTGAATATGGAGTTCCTATATTGGAAAAATGGTTTTCCTGCTGTCTATCACCTAAGTGAACAGAGTCAGAGTTATAAGCTCTTTCTTTCAAACACCATTATTATATTTTCAGTAGGAAAGGGATGACACTTGGAGCCAGTCTGTTTTGGCATGCCCATAGTTACCATGAAGTTGATTCTAAATTAGTCAATCTGCTTGTTTATTTTCCCTGAATACTGTGATTGTGATAAAACTCTCCTTCAATGTATGGATGTCCGCAGTCATCTTATTTGCATTTTTTGGTGAACAGAACCAGCACTGTTGCAAATCTGACCAGTTTGTATCTTTTAAGTCATGAGTAGTGTGAGAAAGTAAGCTTACATGTTTGAAGTGGTTAACTAATTGTATTGACTTTTGTTATAATAAATTTGGAGAGTTTCTTCCTGTTGCCTCTAACACGGTCCAGTTTTCTGTAATGCTACTGTAGAATACCTTTGTGAGACAGTACAAGTAGGGCTTAATTTCCAGGATCAGTAAGCTTTTGGGGCAGCTGCTGTTTATGGTGCATTTCCATGGTGATGGCCACACAAGAGGATTAATATCTTAAAGTTAACCAAGAAGGACCTCATCTGATACAGTAATGGCGCACTTGCATAATGATAGGTCTGTAAGAGGAGTCATTCTTTTTAACATGGCCTTCCTCCAAATTCCACACCTTTTTTTTTTTTTTTGTCTTTACTGGAATTGTGTTTATCTTCTGCTTTGCCTTTTTCCCTCCTCTACCAGTTCAGTACTGTGTACTAAAGTAGTAGCAGATGAGAAATGGGTGATGGCTTGATGGGAAGAGTTTTGTTTGCTGAGAGGTCCTAAAGTCTGTACCATCAATCTTAAAGGTTCTGGAAGATTGGTCTTGTTACAGATCCATCATAAGGGAGAGTGCTTACCTTTTGTTTAGTGTTTCTGGGTTGAAAGTCAAATATTTAAAGCAAGTATTAATTGTCAGAGATGTCAGAGTTTGTAATGTAGTATATTCAGTTGCATGTAAGGAAGAATCAGTTTAAACCTCCTGGTGTTGAAACTGCAAAATGAGCCTAACTTGTGAGTTAGTAATGCATCTGGGCTTGGGCAGTAAGCCTAATTGATACTTGTGTGTGACAGTATGTTTAAGGTCAGTCAGTTTGAGTTTTTCTTTTTTGTCATTGTATAGGTACAACTGAACCCTCTACACAGCCAGTTGTTCCTGATCACCAGTGGGATGCTGCTTTAGCGCCAGTTGAAGATGAATGGTCTGGATTAAGTAAGTAAATAGTGGAAGAGTTTTGCTCATACATAAACTTTTGACATTTTAAAAAACATGTTCTGTGTTTATTTTCATTGTTTAAAATACTTAATGATGCACATCATTCAACCATATGCGTCTCTCTCTGATTTAGCAAAACTACTCCCCAAGATTGTCTCCATATCTTAGCTTTTTTCTCCACTATTCAAATTCTTTGTACAATTTAACAATGTAGCAGAATAGTATCAGAAAGGGAAAGATGAGTGTGCAAGACATCCATTTCCTTCAAAATGACGGATATCACTGAAGTGAGTGAGGTGCATCAGAATTTGATACTGATACTCCCAAGTTCAGAGATTGATTGGGATTGCTAGTGGTCATCTATTAGAGCTACTGATTAGGGTACACACAATACAAGTTCTTTGAGTAGAGATTGAATAGGCTTCATTTGTTCCTTGTAGATCAGATGGTAGTTAGGCAAACCTGTAGCAGAGCTTACTGCTTTGGCAGCTGTCTTTCAGTACTTTACTGCATCCTTTGCAGACACAAGCCAGTAAAAATTCTGCATAAGCTATATTTTAGTACACTTTATACCCATATTGCTTGCACAGGGAATTATCATGGTTTATCACCTGAAATGCCAATTCTTAGGCCCTGGGTACTGCCAACTGCTGTATCACTTCTTCCTGTAGCCCTTTTCAGGGGGTCCATACCCTGGCCAATAATAATTTGTTCCCTTGAGTATCTGGTGCCTTCTTGGCTACCTCCTTCAAGTCTTGTAAAGTAGGATCTGAGAGCTGAGCTTGCCTTAACTCCTCCTTGATGACCCTTCTAAGCTCCCCTTTCCAAAGGACATGTGGTGGTGTCTGCCAGTTATGCCTCAAGTTCTGGCCGACTGCTATTACTTATCTCTCTCCTTGATGTAACTCCCTTCAAGGAACAGCCCAGTACCTTTCATCTGCTGTGGCTCATGTCCTAATTCGTTGCTACTAATCAGCTTCCCCTTACTGCCTTCCCTCAAGATTTCCGCCATACTTGCCTACATTTAGCAGCATGTATAACAGGGTACTACATTATCATTCCCTATTAGGACATTAGCAAGGGTGTCTTCCAATACAGCCACTTGCTTGCTACCTCTCCCCATTTTCCATTTCAGATGCACTCTGGCCAAAGGTACTTAAAAAGGGTTTCAACATAAAGCCCTAACTGGACTAGACTGGACAGGACTGCCCAGACAAGTACTGCATCAGTCTGACCTCTGCAGCTTTGACTGTGGTTATGTCTGAGGCTGTGTTCCTGTTTGCAATGGCCTCCATCCCTTCATCCTTTGTAGGATCCATACATTTTGTTAGTTTGGTACAGATACTAACTCTAAACAACCCACAAATGTTATATTGCTATTATTGCTTGATACTTCCTGAGACCTGTCCCCTTCCCCTGATGCCTTCATGGACAACCAAGACCGCACGTGCCCCATTTGGTTATATTTGAATCTTTTAACTTCAGAACCTGTGTGTGTGTGTGTGTGTGTGTGTGTGTGTGTGTGTGTGTGTGTGTGTGTGTGTGTGTAGCTGAACCCATGTATTCTTCTTTGTCCTGTGCAACCTGCATAAGCTCCCCTATACCCATGTGCAATGCTGCGTACAACCCTCTCTGTGCAGTGGCAGCTTGGCAGGTAGGTAAAAGTTTCTTTTCCTGTCATCTCTTCAGCAGTGTTACATTCTTGGTCTGCCCACCATATATATTCTGATGTACTCAGACATAGTACATAGCTTGTTCCCTGACCAAAAGATCTGCAAATATTTAAAATGTGGTGACCTTACAGCTACTTACTCACAAGAAAAATAAGTGCTGATTTTTCCAATATATTCTGTTACACTTTCATGTGCCTTTCTGTTTTATTCCCTAAACCTTTTACATTCATTGTAGCTACTGTTACAGTACTGAGTCTTGAGAATTCCTTCCTAAAGGATTCTGCATTCGAGCCAAATACTACAGAATTTCAACATCCCCTAGATGACTGATGCCCTCCTCTACCCAACTTTAGGGCATTGATGGTATAAAAGAGTCATCAGCTGGCACTGTATCAGTCCGATGTAGAATGCTTTGTGTTGCATCATCAGTTCATCGTCAAGCACAAGACCAGATGCTTGTCAAAGCTAGGTACCCAGTTGGAATACCTTTTTCTCATTCTTTTTATTGAGAGATGTTTCAGATAAATGACAGTTAAGATCAACAGCTGCCTTACATTTGGAAAATAAATTCCTCACAGGGACTCTTATTCCTGTTGGTTGTTTTGCTAGGCCCTGAGCATGATGACCCTAATTGCTAGTTTTGTGCCTCTTTTAACAGAGCTTTTAGATGTAGGGCTGACTCCCTCAGAGACCGTCGTGAAGGTACTCTTAGGCCTACACACGGAATGTCATCTGCCAATCCCCAGGCCAGCATCCAAAGAAAAGCATTTGAAGGAAAAGGATGTTGGGGAAAGTGACACCTTTATGGTGTCAGTCTTTCCAACCTTGCTCAAAATCATTGGTTTAGTTGAGGCGCTTTTGCTGTACCCATGACTAATGGGCGCAAGTCCTTTAGGTTGACTCACTATGGAGGCCACCATAACTTTGGATCCTTCCATGTCCTCATGAACCAAAACCAGGTTAGTGTCCATCAGGTCTGGCGCCAGTTTTCAGGTTCTAGCTTCTGATGCACATCCTCTGTCATGGAGGGGAAAGGACAGAATTACTCCGGTGGTAGGGAAGATGTCCTTCTTCCCTGCAGTATTCATCACATATGGGTGAGTGCCAAAGCTCTCTGTGAGGAAGGGGGTGGTGGTCTAGAGGTGGTCTCCAGGAATCCATGAAGGACAGCCCTGGCAAAGCCCGCCCTGGCTCTGGAAATATGGTCTAACTTGTAGTGTTTGGTGAAGGTGTGCACTGATTACCAAATAGCTGCTTCAAGAATAGTAGAGGTGTCCCAAGCTCTGAAGAAGGCTCCTGAGGAGGCCATAGCCCTGGTGGAGTGTGCTTTAACAGTACCTTGCAGGGATTTCACATGGAATTGGTAGCAGAAGTTGATAGCTTTGGAAATCCAGGTTGAAATAGTTTGTTTAGTTACTGCCTACCCTAGGGCCCTGGGATGGAAGGAAACAAAGAGCTGCTCAGCCTGTCTGATGGATTTGGTTTTGTGCAGGTAAAATCTGAGTTGCCTGTGCACATCCAGGGAATGGAGTACTCTCTCACTGTCTCTCCCTGTGGGTTAGGAAGAAGGTAGGAAGGTGGATGGCTTAATTTAGGGGAAGATCATTCACTACCTTGGGCATTAAGGAAGGGTTGGTTCTAAGAGTAACCCTGTCAGTGTGGAATACCAGGAAAGGTGGAATAGCCATGAGAGCTTGCAGCTCTGAGACTCTTCTGCCTGAGGTCAAGGCCATGAGTAACACAGTTTTCCATGTACAGTGTTTTTTGGGAAGCTTTGTCTGCTGGCACAATAGGAGGAAGTGTATACTTTTGCAAAATATAGTTGAGATCCCATGGGGTGGAGATGGCTTCCTGGGGGGGGGGGTCTCAGGTGAAGGACCCCTTTAAGGAATAATTTATCTGGTTGTCTGGACATCAGGGGGGATTCCAGAGGAAGGCATGCTGAAATGGCAGACAACTGGCTTTAATGGAAGAGTAGGACAATCCTGTCTGCAGTAATTCACACAGGTAAGACAGAACTAGAGAGGTCTCGCTAGCAGTCCCCTAATTGTCTTTTGAGACACCATATAGAGAATCACTTCACTTAGAAAGGTAAGATTTTCTTATTTTGGTTTCCTGGCCTCCTGCAGGACAGTGAGCATGTCCTCATTGTAAAGGTGTCTGAAGGGGATCAGAATCCTATCAGCTACAGGATGAGCTGCAGCAACTGCCACTGTGGGTGGATTTGGAATCTCTTGAGCTGTGTGAGAAGGTCCACTCTGAGGAGTAACTTGTGGTAATTGCCCTTGGATAGTTGTAGTAGTAGTAGGGAAAACTAATACTGTCTTGGCCAATAGGGAGTCACCAACACGACTTTTGATCTCTCCTGCTGAATCTTCAGCAGGACCTTCTGTACAAGTAGGAAGGGGGGAATGCACAGAGAAACGTCCCCCTCCAAGAGATTGAGAAGGCATCTGTTGCCATTGCCTGAGGATGTGGAAGCCTGGTGCAGAAGTAAGGAAGTTGCCTGTTGATGGAGAAGGCAAACAGGTCTATTTGAGGTGTACCCCACTAGTGGACCAGGTCCAGGAAAACATCCCTGTGAAGTATTAATTTATGGTCGTTTGTCATGAATCTGCTGAGAGAGTCTGCCTGAGCATTCTGCAGTGAAGGAATGTCGACCGCCTGCAAGGTAACTCCCTGGGAGGTGGCCAGGTCCCACACTCGGAGTGCTAGTCTGCAAAGTAAGAAAGATTTGGTCATCCCTGCTTGTTGAGATACTACAGCACTGTGGTATTGTCTGTATAGATCTTTAAAGGTCCCTGTTGCAGATAAGTTTGGAAGGTCCGAAGGACCAGGAGAACTGCCCTCATTTCCAAGACATTGATGTGTTCTTTTTTTGTGTGGCTCTGGCCACAGTCCCTGCACTTTCAAATGGCCCAGTGTTGCTCCCAGCCCAAGTCTGAGGCATCCGTGTGCATGATCTGTTTGGGTTGGGGTGGTTGGAAGGGAAGATTTGTGTTGAAGTTCGCTTGCTTCAATCACCACTGGATTTCTAGTTTTGAGGCAGGGCAGGAGGGGAACCCTGTACTCCAAGGGGTGTGAGTGCTGGGTCCAGAATGACCTTAGGTACCACTGCAATTTTCTCATATGGAGTCTTGCTAATGGTAACGTGGATAGTGGCTGCCATGTAGCCCAGGAGCCTGAGATACTGCCTTGTTGTCAATTCTGTTGTCTGAAGGACCAGAAGTAGGTGTTCTGTCAAGTTTTCCACTTTTTGTTGGGGGAAGTAGGTTCTCTTGATGTCTGTGCAAATCCTGCACCCCAGGAAGGTGATGTCTTGAGAAGGTTCCAGGTGGGATTTTGGAAAGTTGATCTGAAATCCCAGGGATTGTAGGAGGGAAATGGCAAGAAGCATGTGTTGCTGGAGGGTCTCCTTGCAGTCTGCCTGTACAAGCAGGTCATCCAGATAGGGGAAATATCTGGATTCTCTGAAAAGTGGTGTATGTGCCCAAAAACAAAATCAACTCACAGTTAAACCAGTAAAATGCTCCAATCAATTCTATCAAAACTGTTTGTACGATATAAACCTTAGTAAAATGAATCTTTTCATTTATACGATATAAACCTTAGTAAAATTAATCATTTCACCAACTAAATGAAAAGATTAATTTTACTAAAATTTATATCGTACAGTTTTGATAGAATTTTATGTGGTTCAATGTTTCTCCAGTAGATGGTGCTAATCTACTACTATCATTAAATCATAAACACAGTAGCCGCGGTGTTATGGCGGTAACATTGTTACTTCACAGCAAGAGGTTCTCCTGTTCAATTCTCGGCGTGGCTTGGGGAGTGCCTTCTGTGTGGAGTCTGCATGTCCTCCTCGTGGTTGGGTAGCATTCGAAAGACATGCGTGCGTAAATGGGCGTGCCTTCGTTGAAGGTTGGGCGTCGAGCTGGCACCTCGGCATTTCGGGGGAAAAAAATCTACTGCCAATCATTAGCGGACCGGAGTTCCGCTGTGGCGACCCCTTACCGGGAAAAGCCGAAAGACAAACAACAATTAAATCATAAACACAGGTGCTACTTATGTGTTGTATTTAATTTTATTTACTGCAACTTTTATCCACAACTACTTTATATTTATGTACATCTACTTGTATATCTACTTTTTTACGTTATGGCTTTTAATACATGAAATTTTAACCAAGTTTTTATATTTTTTATATATTTAACCTATTATTCTATTCCCAAGCCCTTCTGTGTTGGAGGGAAGCCTTCTAGCTTATCAGTGGGAGTGGTAAACACTAGGTAGCCCATCTACCACAAGAGTGGTTTCTGGCCCAGAAATTGTAGTTTATTGGCTGTTTGGGCAGTTTTTCCATCTCTTTTAACCTTCTGGTTTGAAAGCCCACGTTTGCACTCGTTTGCCACCTTTCCAGTAACTAGTCAAGTCCAGATACAGATTTGCTGTATCCATGACTGCTTGTAAGCTTCTGAGCGCCCCAAGCCTTTCTGTGTTGGAGGGAAGCCTTCTAGCTTATCTACCACAAGATCCAGGTATAGATTCTTAGTTTTAGCACTTGAATTTGCTTATTAGTGCTCAGGACTTGTTCAGAACTTGTTGTTAGCACTAAATAAGCTACAAATTACTACAGCACTTAACCTTCCTCTTTACCTAGAGGAAAACAGTTTTTGTACTTACTTTCTTCACTTGCTTAGAGGAAAAACAGCTCTCATACTCACTTTCCTCACTTGTCTAGAGGAAAGTAGTTTTTTATTCAGGCATGTCCAAAGGTCATCTCCAAGTGTTCTCTCCTGTCTTTCTGATGAATCTGGGCATCTTGAGGCAATGTAGCAATTGCCTTATGTACACAGACAACCCTCTCCTCCTATCACCCAACACCACGCTGTGAGAGATGCAGTTATCTAGCCAAACTGGAGGTAAAGCTCTCTCCAACCAAGACTGAACTTGACAGTCAAGAGGAGAAGGTAAACACTTGCACCACACCACATTCCTCGCATAGTCCCACTAAACCTACACCACCAAAATCCACACATAGAAAAACAAAAACATTCGCAGAGGCTCTCAATAATAATCTGCTCAAGCAACAGAGACCTCCAAAGCAGAAACACAAGCAACCTCCACCCCCAACACAACCTAAATGACACACAGCCCACAGACTCAGTGTGCCAATAAACCACAGCCCATAAGGCAAACCAACATACCCAACACACTAGTCATAGGGTGACTCTATAGTCAGGCACATTGATGTCCCACTCACCAGGCTAAACAAGGAGAAGGTCACTGTCAGCTGCCTGTTGGGTGCCAGGATCCGCCACATAACCCACACACCCAGGTCACTCCACAACAAGTACAAATATGACTCTGTCATTGTCCATGTTGGTGTGAACCACCTGAGACGTACCTCTCTGGACTACATGGAAGAGCTCTTCGATCTTGTAGCCCAGGCAGGTATGACCTTAGCCCTTGAGTAGCATCCTGCCATCGCCCAGAATGATACCGCAGTACAAGGACAATATGATTGACTTCAACAAATGGCTAAGCTTCTGGTATCATTCCGGGGGGGGGGGGGTCCAGTATCTGTCTACCTGGGACAACATGGTCGACAGACCACGATGCTTTGTCAGAGATAGCCTGCACCTGTCGCCCTTGGGATTCCGGATACTGGCTAAGGCTCTTGCCGCCCCTATAGTGCCTTTTTTAAGCAAGGTTCAAATGACAAATTCACCATCGTAACAGGAACAGGCAAGCAAAAACTGAGGGTAATGCTACTCAATGCTAGAAGTCTAAATCTCAAAATGCACTCACTCGAGGCAGTTCTTAAAATGGAGAACATCGATATCTGTGCAGTGACTGAGACCTGGTTCAAGGCTCTAGAGAGCACCCCTGCATTACCAGGCTATAACTCATACCACACTTTTCGGCCATCTAACCTGGACCAGAACACCAAAGGCAGAGATGTGTCCATATTTATTAAGGATATCCACATCTCCAGGCTAGTTGGGCAGCAAAAAGCATCCAAAGTTATCCAAGTAATTCTTGGCAAAACTGCAATCCAAATTGTAGCTTGCTACAGGATTTCCCACCATGCCCCAGGATTCCCACTCCTCTTTTCTTGATATACTGGAAAATATTAGGGTTCAAACAAATACCCTAATAATAGGCAATTTCAACTACCCCACCATTAACTGGGAAAACTACTCATCTACCAACTCCTTTGCTCAACGCTTTCTGGAATTAATAAATTCCAATGACTTGGACCAACTTATCCACACCTCCACCAAGGGCAACAATATCCTAGACCTAGTCATTACCAACATGAGTGACCGGTGCTCCACACCTGAAGTCAACTCCTCGTTGGTCTGATCCAACCATAAGCTAATCACCCTAGATATCCGCATCCCGTCCCCACCCACCATTAAGAAAACCACGTTAAAAAGTTTCTCCAAAGTCAACTTCATGCTTCTTAAGACAGAAATGATGAACTTCATGACACCCATGTAGATGGACAATACAGTTACGACTGCTGAATCCTACACAGATGCACTCTATAAGCACTTACATGAGTGTATGGATCGTGCTATCCCAAACAGAACCAAGGTGCTATCCTCCAAAGAAAGGAAGCCAATATGGTGGTCCCCAAACAAACTCTACAACAGAAGGAAGAAACTGTTGCAAAAGAGAGTAAAGTCCCATGAGTGGAGTTGCTCCCTGGTCAGCCTCAGTAAGAAGCTGAGATCCCTTATAAGATCCTCCAAAGCTAGCTACAAAAACCAAATCACCACTGATTCTAAGGGCATCCACAAAGCATTCTATAGCTATGTCAAGAATCTCACTGGCAACACCCAGGTCTGCTTTGAGTTACAGCACAACAGCACGAAAATTACAGAACCAACTGATATTGCCAACATCCTGGCAGATAGGTTCAGTGCTAACTTTACCCCCCTCTCACCCCCTAAAGGGCCCGTATCTATACAGGAAGAATGCAGAGTCCCTGTAATCACATCTAGGCAGGTAAAAGCTGCACTCTCTAAAACCAAAAACACAGCATCCATGGGACTGGACAATATCCCAGGCTGCATTTTATACGAACTTCAGAACGAACTGGATCCCCACCTAAGCACCATATTCAGTCATAGTCTCACGTCAGGCTTTGTGCCCACTGAATGGCACACAATAACAGATGTTAGGTTGTCCATCTCTCCTTCGTTCTTGCTGTTTGGGTTCGGAGCCAATCCTCGGCTCCGACTTGGCCATCTTCTATAGCTCGAGAGCTGTTTACTGGCTCGAGACTACCCTTTATCCCAGTATGCCCAGCATCAACTTGCCAGATCTCGTTTGCTGCTTCAGCTCCGAGGTTGCTTCGTTACTGGCTCAGGCTTAGTATTGTTTTGTGTTACATATTTTTGCTGTTCTTGTAAAATTTTAATTGTAAAAGTATTATTAACCTTAGTCTCTTAGTACTTATACCCTTTATCACCTTATATTGTGTGTGTGTGCTTTGTTGGCCGTCGTTCCTTTCCACAGGCCTCTTTTTCCCTTGAATTCGTTTTAACTTAGGTTAGCAGTTTAAGTTGTAATAATTATTATAACTTTTTTTCTTATTGTTATTGTGGTTCTTTAGTTTGTTGTTGTTAGGAAAATGTCTAAAGATACCAAGGTATCTAGCTTCAAAAAGTGTGACTCTGACAGATGTGCACACTAGTTGCGTATATTGTTTGGGCGCTGTTCACCTGCAGGACTCCCGTTTTATATGTCACGCTTTTAATCCAAGGGTCCTGCAGGAGCACAAAAACAAATTAATCCTTTGGGGATTATTGAAGCCTCAGGATTCTCCGGCTAAAAGTACTCAGCCAGCGAAATCCCCTAAGTCTGTCAAGCCATCGGCTCCACCTTCGGAGCAGACTCCTTTACTTGACCAACCAAGTATGTCGGTGCCCGCTGGCAGCGACAATGCAACCCCTCCGTCGGCTCCATCTGCTATTTCGGAGTCGTCTCGGAGCCATAAGAGACTGAAGTCTCCGTCCTTGGAGCCCATCCACTCGGCACCTCAGTCACCCTTGTTACAGAGTGAATGTAGTCGTCATTCTTCCCACTCCTCTCGATCCTCTAGATTATAGGATCATGATGTGGAGAGAGTAGTAAGTAGGTTGCTTTAAGTCACAGGCCCTGGCAAAATTACTGTCAACGGGTATCAGCTCCAATCTCCTCTATTTCCGTTCCTCCTCCGACTGCATTTAGCTCGGAGCCAGAGACCATGAATCTGCAGGTAGTAGAACCGTCAGCACCAATAATCATCTGTCCTTCAGTTCCGACGTCGGCTCTGATTACCTCGATTGTACCTTCTATCGAGGGTTCAGAGCGCCGGGGCTCTCTTGTTGGCTCTGAGGGGGGGAGTGGCATCAGACCCTTGTCCGACCCCATTCCCCCCCTCGGAGCTTCGACACAGGTGAGCTCAGCTCCAGCATCGGCCTCGGATCCATCACCCTCGATGCGGAGAAGGACTCCTGTCTCTTCGGGGCCGGAGCTTTCTCTGCCTAGAGGTCGGGACGCCTTCGATGTCATACGGAGTGTGCTGTCCCCTGAAACAGCTCTACTGCCAGCTCCATCGGCTCTGCCCCCGTGGTTTGTTCCAACCTCTACTCCTCCTCCAGACCCCAAGGATAGGGAACTTATGCCCCAGGGCACCCCATTGGGTGATCCCTCTTCTTCTGAAGCCTCCCCTGATCACTCGGAAGAGCCTGTCTGGAAGAAGAAGTGCAAGAGGAAGCACATAGACTCCCTTGAGTCTGTCACCTCAGATACAGACATGGATGAATCTGAAGGGTCCCCAAGGTCCCCCTCTGAAGATGTTTCCTTTTCGGGCATCCTTGAAATGCTTAGACAGAGGGGGGACTGGACTTCCCTAGCCCCTACTGAGGATGAGTCTGTATACTTGGACGCATTTGGCTCCCCGACCTTCCCCCTCCTGGGTATCTCTTCCTTTCGATCCACTCATGTTTGTAGTGGCTCAAAAGGCTTGGTCAGCTCCAGATTCTGTGGAACCTACTCCGAGGAGACCAAGCAAATTTATTACAGCCCCCCAGGACAAACAATTCCTCTCCAAAGGTGTGCCCGTTGATGCCATGGTGGTTGCAGCAGCCACAAAGAAAGAGTTAGCAGAAACCTCTTCATCTGTTCATCCTCCAAACAGAGTCTCGGACGATGGACATATATGGAAAGTGAATGTTTGCTTCAGCGACCTTTTCGATGAGGTCCCTAAACTGTCTATGCCATTTTACACATCTTCAAAGGGATCTCCTTTAAGAGCTTGGAGATAGCCTTCAAGATCCTACAGCTGAGGGAGTACCAGCCAAATTAGCTTCTCAGCTTGCGACTTTTAATTCCATAGTCAACTCCTCCTTGGGGCTGATTTCCTATGCAGCCGATGGAGCGAGCAGGGCCACAGGGACAGGTGTGGCTCTCCGGAGACATTCTTGGATGCGGGATGTATCAGTTTGCGGAACCCTTTCGAGCATCCTTCACCAATACTCGCTTTGATGGCTCCTTTCTCTTTGGGCCTCAGGTGAAAGACACATTGACTAGGTGTGAGCAGGAAGACAAGACTCTCTCTGCCGTGGAAGTCCATTTTTCCACCCCTTCCAGACCTTATCACAAGGGTCAGAAGAGCGGAAAGATGTGGTTCTGAAAATCCCAGGGACCCTTGCCTGACACACGTGGTGATTTTTTTCCCCCCAGGGGCAGAGGGGGAAACAACAATAACAGACGCCGCCCTTGTGGCAGAGGGGGACCGCAAATCCAGGGTGACAGAGAAACTTTCTTTGCCAAGCCCTTCCAGCATCCCTGAAGGGTTGCCCAACTGCTCACCTCTGGAGGCAGTCTGGGAAGGCTTTCCCTGTACCCAAAAGCCTGGCAAAATATAACAAGAGACAGATGGGGTACTATCCATTATATCCGGAGGTTACAAAATTCCCTTCCATCAATCCCCCATAGAATCAAAAATGTCCATTCCAGATGTCCCACCCAATCTAAGGGATCAAGCAGTCACAGAAGTTTCAAGACTGCTAGAAAAAAAGAGCCATTCAAGAAGTCCCCGCAGACCAACTAGGATCCAGAACTTACTCAAGGTTCTTTTTAGTACCAAAAAAGATAGGGGACTGGAGACCAATACTGGATCTCAGCAGATTGAACAAATCTGTACAAAAAGAAAAGTTATGGATGGTGACACTGCAGTCCATTTTCCCTTTACTGGGTCAGGACAATTGGATGTGCTTGATAGATCTTCAGGACGCGTACTACCATATCCTCCACTGGGAGGGTGGCCTAATGGTTAAAGTGTTTGCCTTACAAACACAAGGTGCAGGGTTTGAGTCTCACAAGGGATAATTGGCTAGGCTTGAAATGGCTCACAAGGGCAGTTAGCTTAGTACTAACCTATGAACCTATGAACCTAAGATGGATAGATGCTCCAGGAGATTTCTTCGCTTCCAGGTAGGGGGCAGTCATTACCAGTTCAGAGCTCTGCCCTTTGGTCTCACCTCAGCCCCCAGGGTGTTCACCAAGTGTTTGGCAGTAGACACGGCTCACCTGAGGTGTCAAGGATTCCAGGTGTTTCCCTATCTAGATGACTGGCTCCTTACTGCTACCACCAGGCATCAACTCTTAGAGGCACGGGGTTATACAGTCACATCATGCACTCAACTAGGCATTACAGTAAATTTTGAAAAATCTGCCTTGTTGCCCTGAAAGTCTGTCACATACATAGGAGAAGAATTAAACACAAAAGAAATGTTTGCAAGATTACCACAGGAAAGAGTTTCCACTATTCGTCAGCAAGTGTTCATTCTAATGCAGAGGAAAAGGATTCAAGTCAGATATGTCCTCCAAGCTCTAGGATCCATGGCAGCTGCCATTCTTCTTGACCCATTAGCGTGTTTCCACATGAGAATCCTTCAGTGGCTTCTTTTCACGCAGTGGTCATTCCAGGAGCTACCCATGTCTCACATAATCCAGATCACAGAAACATGCAAAAGACACCTTTCTTGCTGGATGGTCTCCCCACTAGTGATTCAGGGCAGATCTTTCATACAACCCCCTCCGGTAGCCACAGTGACCACGGACGTCTCCCTGATAGGGTGGGGAGGGGGCATTATCTAGGCAGGACAGTCCAAGGCACTTGGCAACCTCGCTAGTACAATCTGCCTATCAGTGTCCTAGAAATGAGAGCGGTGCTCCTAGCATTGCAAGCCCTTCAAGACTCTCTTCCTTCCAAACGGACAACATGTCAGTGGTGTGGTACATCGACAAACAGGGCGGGACCAGGTCTTACCCCTTGTGTTGAGAAGCACTCAGACTGTGGCAATGGGCGATTTCCTCCCAATGTTTTCTGATAGCAACACACATCCCTGGGAAATCCAGCGTCATAGCGGACAGGCTCAGCAGAGCTATCCTCATGCCTCACGAGTGGTCTCTGAATCAGGAAGTTGCGGATCTTATCTTCCGCAAGTGGGGACAGCCTTGCTGCGATCTATTTGCCACTCCACAACAAATGCAGCAGCTACTTCTCCTTACTTCCTGTTCCAGGTCATATGCCCAGAGATGTTCTAGTCCACGATTGGCCTCCGGGACTCCTTTACGCTTTTCCCCCCTTTCCCCTAATACCAAGACTCGTACAGAAAGCAAAATCGTTGGGTTGCAAAATGATCCTCATTGCCCCATATTGGCCTTGACAGATATGGTTCCCGTTCCTGCACCTCCACCTTCTGGATCAACCGTGGATTCTGGACCCGGTTCCAGATGATCTGATTCATCAGTCAGGCGGGTTGCACCAATCCCTTCAAACTCTCCAGCTCACAGCTTGGTTACTCCACTTCCAACCTTAGCCAGGCTTTCCAGTATCTCCCCAGCAGTCCGTGATATTATTGTTTCCTCACATAAGTCTACTACGAGGAAAACGTATGCTAGTAAATGGAAACGTTTTTCTTACTGGGCAGAATCTAGAAATTTGGATCCTTTCTCAGCCCCAGTCCATGAAATTCTTTTCAGTCTGGTGCGGCTTCCGCTACCATTAGAGTACAGCTAGCTGCCATTTTCATATCGGTATGTTTAATTCTAGCATAATGTCTCATAAGCTGTGCAAGGCCTTTATGAGAGGAACATCTCTTCTTAGACCCCCAGTTAGAGATCCTCCTTCTCCTTGGGATCTCAATTTAGTTTTAGTTTCCTTAATTTTGCCTCCCTTTGAACTGGCAGCATCATGTTCCTTAAAATTTCTTTCTTGGAAGACACTTTTTCTGGTTGCTATCACTTCAGCTAGACGTGTCTCAGAACTTCAAGCACTGTGTGTTCATCCTTCTTACCTGGTGTTTCACAAGGAAAGAGTTTCTCTGAAGACCAATCCATCCTTTATTCATAAAGTCTGCTCAGAGAACAATTTAAATCAATCCATGGATCTCCCAGTTTTCTTTCCCAATCACAGCAACAAGGCAGAATACAAGCTCCACCGACTGGAAGTACACAGACAATTGCGTTTTTACCTCCATAGAACTAAGGAACTAAGAAAGTCAGACCAGTTATTTCCTTTTTATGCTTTCAACAAACAAGGCCTTCCAGTTGCTAAGGTGACCTTATCCAGATGGTTATCTGATACTATTGCCTTTATTTATCAGTTACAAAATAAAGAGCTACCAGCTAAACCAAAGGTTCATTCATCTAGAGCATTAGCCACCTCTGTAGCCTTTCAGTCTAGGTTGCCCATAGACTTAATCTGTGCAGTTGCCACTTGGGCAAACCCTCATACTTTTATCTCTCATTACAAGGTGGATATGGTCTCCCGGAGCAGAGCTTCCTTTGGTTCTACTGCTCTGAAGAGTCTGTTCCAATGAGCCACCCGGGATTTTAGGTGCTAGGGACGCTGTCCCAAACAACAAGAACGAAGGCGAGATGGACAACTTAACATAAAGAAGTTATGTACCTACCATAACGTTCCATGTTAGTTGTCTTCATCTCACCTTCCTTCTTGCGTCCCTCCCTCCTTCCCCCTTCCTAGAGGATTGAGAGGAGTTCCTTTTGTTTTCACTGGCTGAGTATCTTTAATTACTTCACATGCCAGGTAATTTATGACTCTCTCCTTGTTTAGGTGTATTGGACAACCAGTTTTTAGGTAACTGGTTACTCTACTTATGTCTAGTGTGCGCTATCACAAATGAGATCTGGGTAGCTGACTCTGGGCATTCTGGGACAAGGGGTAGCCTCGAGCCAGTAAACAGCTCTCGAGCTATAGAAGATGGCCGAGTCGGAGCCGAGGATCAGCTCCAAACCCAAACAGCAAGAAGGAAGGTGAGATGAAGACAACTAACATGGAATATTATGGTAGGTACATAACTTCTTTTTATCCCTCTCCACAAAGGGGGAGCCACCACTGATCCTGGGAACTATTGCCCTATTAGCCTGACGAGCCTGGTCTGCAAGGCCATAGAACGTATCATCATGGAGCTCATAAAAAAAAACATTCGTAACCTCCAAACTCTGGACCCCACCCAGTTCGGGTTTGTGAAAGGCAGATCATGCCTTTTGAACCTGATCGACTTCTTTGAGGCAGTTACCAAAGCCAGATGAGGGTAAGTTGGTTCACACAGCCTATCTTGACCTCGCCAAGGCTTTCGACACCATCCCTCATTCTGGAATTATAGCTAAACTCACTAAACTAGGTATAAATCCCTATGTCACAAGATGGGTTGCCAACTGGCTCACTGACAGAACCCACACTGTAAATGTTGCAGACTGCAAATCTGACTTCAAACCAGTGACAAGTGGAGTACCACAGGGTTCAGTCCTGGGACCTCTCCTGTTTGGTATCTATTTCTGTGAAGTACAGACTAACACAGAAGGCCTCTGGCTAATGAAGTTCGCAGATGACTGCAAGCTAGGGGCCATAGTCGAGTCCCCAAATGATGTGGACATCCTACAGAAGGGCCTCACTGAGACAGATGCCTGGTGTCAGAGCCATGACCTCAAGCTCAGTGCCAAAAACTGCATTGTCATCCCCTTTGGTAAAAACTCTATACCCATGAACTACCACATAAATGGCAGTCTACTTAATGCCAAATGTGTGATGAGACCTTGGGACCCAGGTGGACAGTAGTCTCTCCTTTGATAATCACATTGCCACAGTAGTCAGGAAATCCTTCTACGTGGCACACTTCATCACAAAAGGGTTTTCATCCAGGAAAAAAGAGGTCATTGTTCCCCACTGCTCGGCACTAATTAGACCCATTATAGAGTACAACGCCCCTTTTGGAATATACCTCACAAGACATCTGCAGCAGCTGGAAAGGCCACAGAAGTACCTCACAAAGAGGATTACTGGCCTCAAACAGATGCCCTACACTGACCATCTCAAAAAACTCCAGCTTTACTCTGTAGCATATCGCCTACTCCAAGGAGATCTCTACCTAACATATAAAGCTATGTTAAACCCAGAGCTGTTGGACATGCTACACCTAAAGAAATCCCAATCCCTCTGAGTTGCACGCTCTAGGGACCGAAACCTTGTCACCACAATAAACAGGACATGCTGGAGGGATAAATTCCTGTCCCAGAGACTTCATATACTCTGGAACAAGCTACCCACCTGTGTCAAGCAAAGTTCCTCATTAGCACTCTTCAAGAAAAATCTTGATGAGGGGATGGGAAATAGGAAATACACCCCGGGGATCACTTCTGTGGCTCTGCTCGACAGGGGCACAGGAAATTAACTTACTTGGGTGGCGTAAACCAGGGAACCTTGTTGGTTAGTCTTACTTAGGCCCCTGGGCCAATAGCCTAGTACCTACCTATGAACCTATATTCCTGTTGATTTTAATGACGAATTGACTGGAGCATTTTATTGGTTTAAGTGAGCGAGACAAGGTTTTTAAACAAGTGACCATGACATACACACCCATCTGATGAAGTTCTTTGAGACGAAAACATAAGGGGAGTTGCATTTATAGCATTTGTTACTTTTTTTTATGTTCATGTGGTTTTTGCTAATAAACACTTTTGTGTTGGATCCACCTGGTCTCTGGTGTCTATATTTGAAATGTCTGGATTCCTTTTGTTCTGCAAAAGGCAATAACTGGAGCTACACATTTGGTAAATGTCCTGGGTGCAGTGGAGAACCCAAAGGAGTAAGTCAGAGAACTGAAAGTGAGAAGGCCTGATGGAAAACCTCAGGTATTTCCTGAAACTGGGGCTTGATGGGAATGTGAAGAATAGGCATCCTTTATATCTAAAGTGGCCATGAATCCCTGGTGAAGCAGTAGTGGGAAAAGAGTTGGTAAGGCCAACATCCTGAAAGTAGGAACATGAAGAAAAAGGTTGAGAAGAGAGAAATCCAGGATTGGTCTCCAAGGACAGTCTTTTCTTGGGACTAGGAAAATCCTGGAGTAGAAACCTCTCCCTTTTGCAACCAGTGGCACTGTTTCGATGGTGCCTATACCCTTTCACTTTGGGGGCATAAGCCAAGTCATAAAGTACCCATTCTGAATGAGTGAAAGGACCCATTTGTCTGGTGTGATGGATGTCCACACAATGAGACCGTAAGAGAGACGGAACTGACAGAGGGAGAGAAGGAGGGCGTGACGGTTTCAGAGATGGCAGTAGTTAAATACTACCTGCCCTGTCTTGAAAGAGTGGCCTCTGACTAGAGGAGGGGGAAGCTCTAGCAGGATGGGGCTGCTTCCTGGTTGTTTTTCTAGACCTAGTGGGAGCAGCAGGGTGAGAGTGCTTTCTAATAAACTGAGTTTTGGCAGGGTAGTTCCTTTGAAATTTTGGGATGGGGAGACTAGCAGGTTTTAAATCCTGCATTTCTTTCCCCTTTTGCTGAAGTGACTTAAATACTTTAGTACCGAACAAAGCTATGTTGTCCAGAGGGGCATCAATCAGCTTTGCCCTAAAGTCATCTGGAATGGGCTGGAGAAGTAGCCATGAGTATCTTCTCAAGGCAGATGCTGATGCTGCTGACCTAGTTGAAGCTTCAGCAGCATCATGACTGCACTTTATGGAGTGCCTGGTGACTTGGGAGGTGAGAGCCAAAGGGAAGACAGTGAGGCTTTGGCAGCAAAATTTAGTGTATCAAACAATTCCTTGGAGACTTTCTCCAGGAGAGATAAGGCATATTTAACCAGCGTAGCAGAAGTGTTAAATTTTCTTACCCAAATGCTCCATGGTTTTGCTGTCTTTTTCAGCAGGAAGAATGGTGGTGGTGGGCAATAGTTTAGATGTCTTATCTGTGGATATGGAAATTGTGGCAGGATCTGCTGGAAGACACTTACTTTACAAGATACTTGGCATTTTCAGGGACTTTATAAAATCTATTAGTCCTGTGTGGAGCAGGGGGTTGTGAGTCAGAGTTCAAGGATGATGAGGAGAAGGCATCCAGGAAGGCGGGCAGAATTGGAGGCACAGCAGTGGGAGATGTGGAATCCATCTGAATGAGGTAATAATACCTTTTTTTGAACTTCAGTCATTTCAGAGGATTCCCACTTAAAATGTTCTTTCAGCTTGACAATGGTTTCTCTAAAGGTCAAATCCTCAGCTGGGGAGTTAGGGTCAACAGATTCTTCCTCTGGGGAGCCATACCCCAAGGGAGAAGGAAGCTGAGAGGTATAGGAGAGTGATTCCTCAGATGAAGAATCAGAAAAGTCCTCCTCTTCCCTCATGGATGGGTCAGATGTTTGAGGCCTTGGGCCCAGAGTAGGAGAAGACATTGTAGAAGTCCATTAAGGCCATGAAGGCATTAAACAAACTTTGGCTGAAGACCTGCCAGTCAGGTATGCTTTCAGGAGAAGAGATGTGCTTTCTCTTTTCCTTTCTCTTAAGAGGCCTAGCGGGCTTCTGAAGGGAGGAAGACCTGAAATCAGGCGACTGTAAGGAACTGGAGGGATCCAAAGGACCTATCAGAATCACTAGCGTCCCCCTGGTGTCAGAGACAGACATCGGTGAAGCCTCAACAGAACTGGCCTCCTTGCAGGATTGTGCGACTTCCATGGAGGTATTCACTAAATCCGAAGCGGCAGAGCCTGGATCCTCTACCAGGCCGTCAGCCACAGAAGGAGCAGCAGTTAGAGGTAGGCCTGGTAGTCTTGGCCTTCTTTTTTGTCAGTTTAGCAGGTACGTCAACAGAACCCTCCCATACCTAAGGCTATTTGCTTTAGTCATTGATTTTCTAGTTAGGGATTGAGCACATGCAGACAGATGTCAAGATTTTGGTCACAAATGCCTGACAAATGGAGCAGGCCTTGTAGTCGTGCAACTGACCTAAACAGAAGAGACAGTGAGCGTCCTTGTGGGGTATCTGACGCCACACATATACTTGTCCTTTCTGGATGACATGAACAGGCATTAAATAAAATAAAATGACTGAAAGATTCCCCAACGGGGCACTTATTTGATTTCTCGGAATCGGATGCCAGGAACACATGACATCATCAGTGGGCTGGTGCATGCAGGACGTCACTTTTAAAGCTCAAGTTGTACTAGCCACGTCAGACATCCCACGCACCAGACAGTGACTGAAAACTTTTGTATACTGGTCGGATGTTTAAGTAGCAAGAGGAGAAAACCTGTATGTGATGAATAGTGCAACATGGAAGAGAAGGACATCTATGGTTATGGTTAAATTGTACACAGCTTTTCTATCTATATGGAAGCTGGGCTGAGGTCACTGTCTGCATCATGAGGCCTTACTGTTGGCCAGACCTGAACTCAAAACTCTCAAGACAAAACAGTATTTGGGGTTGCCCCAGCCTTCGCTGTCCAGATAGCCGGCTTCCGCAAACCATGTCAGTACACAGAATCTTGTCAGACTAGAACTGGAACTTCATGAATCCAAGCAGTCTTTGCTAGAAAAGGAACATATGGCAAGAACTCCCTCTGGAAAAAGAAAAAGGGATATATCCTCCCCAAGGAGCTAGGCTTCCAGTCAGTCTGACAGGGAGGAACTAGCTTTTTTGGAGTACTTACTCTCCTACTAATAACACTAGTTAAATTCTGAAGACACTTTGTCCTGTGGTTCATCTCCTGAGGACTTATCTTTTGTGGACACACTTCAAAGTATGAGAGTTCTTCAGGTGGGAGTCTAAAGAGAGCTCTCTGGCTCGAAACAGGTACAGGTAGCTTCTGAGTCTGCTTGAATCCAGACCTTTGGAGTTTCCTCCAGTCTAAGAAGTCTTGGATGTTGTGTTTTCAGACATGTCTTTGCAGCTCAGTTCCCTGCCTGTTCCAGAGAAGTCTGACTACTTCTGTTGGGTGCTAAACATCCACAGACATTTGTACAGGAACCCAATGGTGGATCCATTTCTGGTCTCTCAAGTCCACCAAGGAAAACACAGGGCCTGCATCCTAACCCCCTTACCAAATTGTAGGGAAAGTAGAATCTTAAGACCTGATTTGGCAAGAAAACATGCACTTCTGCTGTCCTGGCCATGAGAGCTCTCAGCTATTAGTCCCACATGCTCAAATTCCCGCTGCAGAGTAGCAAGTTAAAGTCAAGGCAGAGGGGATTTCTGATAAGAGTCTAGGGAGACATTTAGGAACTGGCCAGTGTTAGCCATCAGTTGTTGACACTCACTCAAATATGGCTGTGGTGCTGTAGATGAGTATGCAGGGCAGCTGCTATGGGGGTCTGTGAATAGGAGACATACCTGGCCAAGGAATCAACCCATCGTAGAGCATGTTAAAGCTGAACTCCTTAATGCAGCAATAGGCAATGAATTTCTCTCTTAACCTCTTGCTCAGAAAGTGTTTCAGAGACTAGATGAGAAAAAGACTATGAACTCTGTCTTTCCCTACCACCTAGATACAATAGAAGCTATCCTGCTAAGTCTTGCCCCCCCCCCCCCAACAAAACAAAGGACCAAGTTTCATAAAAAGAGGCAACAGCACTCTTAACCTAGACTGGAAGCGGGGGGGGGGGGGTCTAAGGACCAAGGACTCGGGGGAGCAACTGTGACCATTTTGGGCAACTGCCTTGGTGAACAGCCTCCCCTAAGCCCACTCAAAAACTAAGGAGAAGGCTTTCCCTGTTTTCCACAGCCTGGGAAGAAATCACCCAAGACCAGTGGATGCTCCAAACCATAAAGAAAGGTAGCTACTTGCAACTTTGAAAGATTCCTTCTTTCTTAGCAATACCGTATTCTCAACCAGATGCAGGATGTTTTTCAGCAGGGATCCATCCAGTTAGTTCCCCTAAAAGAAGTGGGCACAGGATTTTGTGAGCACACTTTTTTTTTGTTGGTATCCATCTTGTAACTCACATCATGTAAGGGCCATGAATGGTAACCTTAAAGTTCAGGGATGCCTACCTTCACATTCCAGTTGTACTTCAACACAAAAGTTCATGTGCTTCATATCAGTGAAATCTCACTTCCAATGCTGTGCCTTACCATTTTGCTTATCTACTGTACCTAGAGTTTTCATCTAATGTCCGACACCAAAGGCATGCACATTTGCCACTATCTGGAAGACTGCCTGATGCAAGCTGTATCCCTAGAAGAGCTCAACAGAACCATACAAAATGGAATTATTTCAGAAGGTGGGCCATACACTCAATGTCCAAACGTCTTGGCTGTGCATGGTGACTCACATCACCTTTTTTGGGGTAGTTTTTTACTCTGTAAAAAGCTTTCCTTTTAAGGACAAGATCATGTCCCTCACAACCTACTTCAAGCTCATTTCCAGAGAGAAGGTCATCATGGCAGACATTTCCTGAGACTGCTACGACACATGGCTTATTGCAGCCTCATAATCCAGAACTTTTCTCTACGTGAGAAGGTTACAGTAGTTACTAAAAAAAAAAAAAAAACTCATGGCTCCAGCACCAACACTTTCTTGAGACCACCATTAAACTATTCCTTTATGTAAAGAGAGAGATCTTTTGGTTGGAGGAGCACATCACAGAAATAAACAAAAAATAAAAAGTAAAAAGGAGCCCCATTCAAGACTCAAGAGGCATACCAGGTGCCGATCTCTGACAGCTCAGATTTGTCTTGGGTTTACTTGGGAAGTCTGAGAATGCAAGGGACCTAGGAGAGGTATACGTTAAGACAGTATGTAAACAGAAAGGAAGTGATGGCAGACATTCCAGCCTTGAAGGTATTCAAAGATGAACTGAAACTGGGAACCACAAAAATCCTGACAGAAAACGCTACAGTCGTGGTACATAAACAGGCAGGGGAGGGGTAACCAATCCTACCATCTGTGCAAGCTTGTAATGGAACTCTGGGAGCTAGCCCTAGACCTACAGCTGTCACCAGTAGCCTCTTACTTCCCAGAAAGAATATTTTAGCAGACCACCTGAGCATTTCCTGGACTCGAAACAAGTGGATGTTGAAAAGAGATCATTCTCCACCTAGTGCACGTATGGTTTGCACCAGAAGCAGATTTTGAATCTACCCAGAACAGTCAACTAAATCTGCTCCATTCCAGAACCCCACACTTGGAAATGACTCTTTCTTTATGCTTCCCCTCCACTGCCTGTCATGCCCAGGTTATTGCAAAAGTTCAGCGATGATGTGCAAAAGGTGATCTTGATTGCTTCAGACTGGCCCCAAATGCAATGGCTCTGCCTCCTGCTGTCAGTCATCAAGAGGAAGACCAGATAATTGCCAGTGTCTGTGGACCTCCTCACTCCGAGCCAGGAGTCTGTCATTCACCCAAATCTCAGGACCTTAAACCTCACTGGTAGCATGATTTGTCCTAAATTCCTACTAGACATCAGTTTACTTGAGGAAGTGATATCTGTTCTCAAAGAAGCCAGAAAACCAAGTATACTAGGAAGTTATACATTGATAAATGAAAAAAGTTTTCTATTTGGTGCTTATATAAAGGATATATACTAAGGGAGTTTCTTTACCACAGTTCCTAGAGTATCTGTCCACAGTCTACAAAGGCGGCTTGTCCTACTCTTCTGTCAAGGTATGCATTTCTGCTCTCACTGCATGCCTGCCTATATCTCCTTCTACCTACGGTCATCGCTGTATGAATCAGTTTCATAAGGGGATAATGCAACTAAGACACCCCCCCCCCAAGGATGCACACCTTCCTTACCTGGGACTGTAACTTTATTTTAGAGAAGCCTACTCTACATCTTTCAGCACGCTACCTGTGTCCATCAGAATGCTCACTTGGAAGACAACTCTCCTACTAGCCATAACTTCTGCTGTACAGATCTCTGAATTGCAAGGGCTAATATGTATTGTTCAGAAAGACAGTCACTCTAAGGACTAATCCTACCTTTATGCCTAGGGTTGTATCAGGCTGTCTCTCTCAGTTTTCTTCCCAAACCCCCAAAATATGGGCAAAAGAATCTGGCATTCATTGGATGTTCACAGACAATTGAGAGTCTACCTACGTAGGACCGAATTCCTTCAGAGAGTTGACCAGTTTCTGGTATTTTTCCAAGGGCAAGGAAAGGTGATCTGTGGGCAAACAGACCATATCAAAAATGGATAATCAGATGCATTGCATTTTGTTATTACCACTGTGGCAAATAGGTTCCTGTCTCCATAAGGACACATTCTATCAGACCAAAAGCAGCAACCACAGCCTTTCTAAAAGGGATCACAACTCAGTTCATTCTGGAAGCAGCTATTTGGTCATCAGTCCACACCTTCAGTAAGCATTGCAACCATGGATGTTCTTCGTGTTTCACTGTTGCAGTCATCACACTAGGGTTATCTGTCTGCAGGTAGCCCTCAGTAGGCCCGAATACCAGAGACTTAGTATTAATGCATTGGTTGCTGTCGCTTCAGGACTGACATCAGGTCGTCAGGGGTATAAAAACAGGCAGCTGACGCCGTTACATCAGTCCTTCTTGCCGAGGAGCCTGAAGCAGAAGCAGTTCACACAAGTTGCGGTCGGCCGCTACCAGAGTTTTCATTTCCGAATTGAATTGAATTATCCTCAAGTCTTCTAAAGCTATCCCCGTTGGGGATCCTTTTTTCTTGCTCTAACCGATGTCAGAAAAAGTCAACAATTGTCTTGCCTGTAGAAACCAAATACCACCCCAAGATTTTCATTCTTACTGCATCACCTGTTTAGGCCCAGACCACTACATACCTCGCTGTAGGTTTTGTGCCTTGTTCAACACCCAAACTATTTGTAGTCGGGCCCTTATTGTTGCTAAATACTTTCGCTCATGATCTGCGTATTCCGAAATGGCTTTGGTAAGCCATCTAACTACCAATCTTCTGAAAAAACATGGGGATAAAGACCGAGACAAGACCGTACAGGTCCAAAACTGCCGATGACCCTTCCGTTAAGCTAGTCACCAGATCACCAGTACTCAGTGAGGCGCTTTCACAGCCCCTGATGCCTGTTTCAGCGGATTCGCAGGCCTCTACCGAAACTCGTTCTCTTTTTCGACTATGGAACCTGCAGATGTCTCTACCTTAGATGGGTCTGGAGCCACTGAGCAGGCATCGGCTTCTGAGGAAGTTCTTTGCACTACTGATATTCAACACAAACAGACTTCTTTCGCTTCTTCAGTTCTGTCTAAAACTACCGAGTTTCAAAGGCCAAGAGTACGTGCTACACCTAAAAAAACGAGGACCCAAACTCAAGCACCTGCTTGCTTGCCACAACATCAAATGCTTAAAATGGCAGAAGACCTTATTATGCTGATTAGGGGAAGTCAGCCTTCCCCTGCTAAGAGAAAAAAAGACCTGTCCCCAGCAGCTGTAACAGACAGAGTCCAACGAGTCTGAGGTATCTGATTATGAAGACATGCCTTTATCTGCTTATGAGGATTCAGATGCAGAGGAATCCATTCCCTCTGCTTCTCCTCTAAAGGATTTTTCTTTTGGTGAAACTTTACATACTTTGAGAGCATTTCCACTGGGAATGCCAAGAATATCCTCAGTCCAAAAAGAGACTCTGAGAATTTCTAGATTTGCCACAACATAGGCCTTTAGCAATAACCTCAGTCCTGGATGTTGTGGATGATGTCTTTATGGAATCCAGTTTTACTCCTGATACTTTACCCCTTGCTCCTAGGAAACCATACAGGTATTAGAGTTCCTGACTCTCACAAATTCCTTTTCAAAAATCCTATTGCTGACCCAGAGGTCATCTCCCAGGGGCCTAAAGGTATCAAAGCAACTACAGCTAAGAATCCCACCCTTTCGGACAGGGATTCCAGAGCTTTAGACAGATGGGTTAAGAAAGTATACACCTCTGCAACTCTCACCATTAGGGTTTTGAATTGCCAGATGTTCTTCGTGTTTCACTGTTGCAGTCATTACATTTGGATAATCTGCTGGCAGGTTGCCCTCAGTCAGCCTGAATAACAAAGTCTTGGGTCCTGCGTCGGTTGCTGTCTCCTCTTCCATGACATCAGGTCGTCATGGGTATAAAACATGCATCCGACGCCATTTTAACCAGTCTTTCTTGCCGCACAGTGCCCAAAGCAGAAGCAGTTCACAAGTGCCGGTAGGCAGACTCCTGAAATTTTCATATTCCGAGTTTCAGAACCGAAGTCTTCAAACTAAAGCTAAGTACCTTGTTGGGGAAACTTTTTCTTGCTCCTTACCAGTGTCAGTAAAAATTAATAATTGCATTACTTGTGCGAAGCAAATACCTCATAAGGATTTTCATTTGTACTGTATTCCTTGCCTAGGCCCTGATCACAACGTGCCTTGCTGTTGGTTTTGTGCTAAATTTAACCAACGCACTATTAAGCATCAGTATATTTTTGCTTCTAAATATTTTGGTTCAAGATTTAACTACCCTGAAATGTCATTGGTTAGCAATCCGACTACCGGAGTTCGCAAAAAATGCAAGGAAAAAGACCGTCGAGGTCCAAAACCGACGAAGCTTCTCCTAAGCCAGTCGCCGGTATTCAGTGAGGCGCTTTCGCAGCCCCTGATACCCTCTATTTTGAGTCACAGGCCTCTACCGAGACCCATTTAGAGTCCGGTATGCCGCGAGATTCGCAAAGTATTGAACCCGCAGATGTCTCTCCCTTGGATGGGTCTGGAGCTGCTGAGCAGGCACTGGCTTCTGAGGGTGTTTTCAGGCCCCAACATTTTTACATTAAACCGACGCCAGCAACTAAACCAAGATCAAAAACAACTTTTATGTCTAAAAAACCGACGCATTAGCCACGTGCTCAGGCCCCTATGCCTAAAAAACAGATGATCAAAATGGCTGAGGATGTAATTACCTTGATCAAGGGGTTCTCAACACCCCCCCCCCCTGCTAAGAGGCCTAGGCAAGTCACTGATTACGAATCTTCAGACCAGGTTTCCATTTCTTCTGATTCCTCTTCTGATCAGGAATTTTCTATTCCACCCTATGAGGATTCTGATGCAGAGGAATCCATCCCATTTGCATCTCCTTCTGAGGATTAGTCTTTTTGAGAGACTTTGCATACTTTAAGGGAACATTTTCACTGGGAGAGTCAGGACTTCTCCGAATCAAAAAAGAGGCTTAGGGATTTCCTTCTTCTTCCTCAGCATAGTCCTTTGGCAATGCCTCCTGTATTAGACATGGTTGATGATGTGTTCTCGGAATCAAGCATGGCTCCTGATTCCCTGCCTCCGGCTCCTAGTAAGCCAGACAGATATTACAGGGTTCCTGACTCCCACAAATTTATTTTCAAAAATCCAGCTGCTGATCCTGAGACTGTTTCTCAGGGTCCCAAGGGTGTTAAGGCTTCTACAGCCAAAAATCCTACCCCTTCTGATAGAGATTCCAGGGCGTTGGATATATAGGGTAAGAAGGTTTATACATCTGCAACTTTGGCAATCAGGGCTTTAAACTGACAGTTTCATATGCTTAAATATCAACAACATGTTATGGGTTTATCGAAACAGAAAATGATGTTGACTTCTGATTGTGTGGAAAAAACAGTTACAGGATTTATTGCATTCAGCAGAACAGGTTGGAAAGCATACTTGTGGTTTTGATTCCTTGGAGGCCTCTTGCAGGGCCGCCGTTACTGGATCTGTGATTAGAAGGCATGCCTGGCTCAAGGAGTAAAATTGTTGGATGCCCCTTTGCAGCATGATACTCTGTTTGGTAATAAGGCATAAGAGGTTTTTAAGAAAATGGAAGACAAAGCTAAATCTATGCAAACTGTAAAAGATTTCTTGCAAGTGCAGCCACCCAGGTTCAGTAGGCACTGGCCTACTAAAAATTGGTCCTTTCCTGTGTCCAACAGAGCCACTCAGGGCAAACCCAAGCGCTCAAAAGGCTCCAGACATCAATCACAGGGTTCCTACAGGTCAAAGCAATGAGGTGCCTCCACCTCCAAATCTGGAGGAAACAAAGCACAACCCTACAGTAAGCAGTCTCAATGACTTTCCTCCACCGTCTCCAAGCACTTATCGTTTGGCAGCCCCCTTGGGGGGACAAGTAGCACTTCATGCTCAAAATTGGCAGTTAATTACCCGGGATAAGTGAGTATTAAACATAGTGTCCCAGGGGTACAGATTTCATTTCCATACTTTGCCAATTCCAAACAGATGGCCGGATCTGCCACAAAACCTTTGGGCAGAGGCCCAGAAACAAGTCATGTCCCATTCAACCAGTACCAGAAAAGGAAAAAGGACAGGGATTTTATTCAAGACTTTTCCTGGTACCCAGAAAAGACAATTCATGGCGTCCAATACTGGACTTATCGATTCTGAACACGTTCCTGGACATTTCAAAATGCTGACTTTACAACAGCTACTGCCTATGCTAGGCAAGAATGCTTGGTTAAGTAGCTCTAGACTTGAGGCACACCTGCATATCCCAATAAGGGAATCATGCAAAAGATACCTCCGCTTCAAAGCAGGGTTTTTACATTACCAATTCTCTGCACTGCCCTTTGGCTTATGTACCGCGCCCAGGGTCTTTACAAAGTGCCTGGCACCAGTAATTGCATTCTGCAGACAAAGAAACATTCAAATTTATCCTTATCTGGACGATTGTCTCATTCAAGCAGAGGACAAGGACACTCTTCAACATCTGGCGTTTGTAAAAAGGCTTCTAGCATGCCTAGGTTACACCATAAACGAAAAGAAATCCCAACTGGTACCCTCTCAAATAATTACATTTCTGGGTGCAAGCTTGAATACAACTGCCCAGATGGCTTACCTCACGCCAGACAAACAAAGGCAATTGACAGCATACTTCAAACAAATGGCAACAAAAACCCAGTTATCTGCAAGAATAATTCTACAGGCTTTGGGGTTCATGGCATCCTGCATTCTACTAATTCCATATGCGAGACTGCATATGAGGAAACTTCAGTGGTACCTAAAAAGTTTATGGAGTCAACATTGTCACAGCCTGGAAACAATGATTCCTCTCATTCCCTGCCTGCAACAGGAGTTTCTTTGGTGGGCAGAGACATGTCACCAAATCAAAGAACTGTCATTCAGTCTACCCCTGCCACCCAAACCCTAACTACAGACGCATCAGACTATGCTTGGGGGGCTCACCTGGCAGGGAGATGCATTCAGGGCAAATGGAGCCCAAACCAAATGCATCTGCATATCACCCAGAAAGAAATGCTAGCTGTTCAGAATGCTCTGACTGCCTTCAAGGACTTACTTCATCCAGGACAACTACTGATAAAGATGGACAACAACACAGTTATGTGGTACATAAACAAGCAGGGGGGTACACATTCCTACCCCCTTTGCAGACTAGCCATGGCCTTGTGGTACACAGCTTTGACTTACCAAATACATCTTCAAGCTTAATTCCTGCCAGGAAAGCAAAATACTCTGGCAGACGATCTAAGCAGAAATCTTATGGACCCGCACGAATGGAAACTGGATCCACAAATCTTCAGCATGTTAACACAGAAGTGGGGGAGCCCAGACATAGTTCTATTTGCCTCTCCCCAAAACTATCAGTTGGACAAATTCTGCACAAGAACTCATCACAAAAAAGCATGGAAAGTGGATGCTCTATCCTTCAGCTGGAAAAACCTATCAGTCTATGCCTTTCCCCCTCTGCCTCTACTCTCCAAGGTCTTACTAAAAGTCAGACAGGAAAAACCAAAAATGATCCTAATTGCTCCGGACTGGCCATGCCAGCATCGGTACCCGCTTGTAAGGAATGTGTCACACCTTACCCCGTCGAACTTGCCTGAAACACCTCAACTACTGTCTCAGCAGAACTATCAAATTCTGCACACACAGCTCCAAACTCTGAATCTTGCAGCATGGCTAATCAACTAATTATTCAAACCACATGTCTCAGTAAACCTGTGATGGATGTCATTTTGGAAGCCAGAAGGCCTAGTACTAGAAAATGTTATGCTGATAAATGGAAGAGATTCTGTGCTTGGAACCAAGCACAAGGAATAGACACAGCAAAGCCCAATATTCCTCAGATTTTACAATACTTAACCGAGATGCTTGACAAGGGCCTATCTTTGTCTTCAAGAAAAATCCATGCTTCTGCCATCTCGGCTCATTACAACACAGAGCCTCCCCTCTTTTCTCATCCACTGCTTAAACAGTATCTCAGAGGGGCCAAACATTTAAGGTCTCCCAGGAGAGCACCAACTCCTGCATGGGATCTCAATTTTGTGCTGGAAAACCTGCCTCCTTTTGAACCAGCAGCTACTGCAGATATAAATTTTCTATCTTGGAAGACAGCTTTTCTTTTGGCAGTCACTTCAGCAAGAAGGGTTTCAGAACTACAGGCTCTCATGGCAGTGGCGCCTTTCATTATATTTTACCCAGAGTGGCCCTCAGGACCAATCCTTCTTTTATGCCTAAGGTGGTATCCAGTGTGGCTCTTAACCAGACCATTCACCTGCCAACATTTTTCCCAAATCCGCAGAACAAGGGGGGAGAGGATTCTGCATTCATTGGATGTACACAGACAACTAAGATTCTACCTAAATAGGACCAAATCTCTAAGAAATTCTGAGCAACTACTGGTAGCCTTTGCTGCAGGATCAGTGGGGAAGGCTATATCAAAGCAGACTATTTCTAAATGGATAAGCCACTGCATCCGTTTCTGCTATTTGCACCATGGTAAACCTGTGCCCAAGGGGATCAGATCCCATTCCACCAGGGCTGCCTCGGCTTCAGCAGCTTTTCTCAGAGGGGTCCCAACCAAAGGCATTCTAGAAGCTGCTACTTGGAGCTCTGTGCATACGTTCACAAAGCATGATCATTTACCTCTCTTCCCTAAATCCAGGACAGGCTTTGCCACTGCAGTCCTGCAGGGCCTTATAGCTGCTCCTAATGCTGTTTAGTTTCATCCTCCCATCCATAGCTTTGGGATTCTACCCAAATGTAATGACTGCAGCAGTGAAACATGAAGAACATAGTACAGTTGTGTGCACTTACCATAAATGTAGATGTTCAAGTGTATTCACTGTTGCAGTCCGGGTTACCCACCCGCCATCCACCATTCTATACCTTTTCTTTCCTTCACTATGCTCAAAAGCTTTTGTGGTGTATTTGCTTTTAGTTGAAGGTAAATTTTGTGTTTCTAAGGTGCATTTAAATATTTACAATTTTTTATATATATAAATATATATATATATTTTTGCCCCATTTGGGGACACCAGACATCTGGGGCAAGAAAAACTGATTAAAATGGCGTTGGCTGCATGTTTTATACCCCTGACGACCTGACGTCATGGAAGAGGAGACAGCAACTGACGCAGGACCCAAGACTTTGTTATTCAGGCTGACTGAGGGCAACCTGCCTGCAGATTACCCAAATGTAATGACTGCAACAGTGAATACACTCAACATCTACATTTATGGTAAGTGTACACAACTGTACTTTTCACATGCTGAAGTACCAACAACATGTTATGGAACTTAAGCAGAAAATAGCTACTTGTATAGACTGTGCATAAAATAAAGAATTACAAGAGCTTATGCATTCTGCAAGCCAAGTCAGCAGGGGGGGACAGATCTTGCATCCACAACTGCAAACCCTGAATCTTGCAGCCTGGCTTATTCCTTGAATTCTCCCCCAGTGACCAGCCTAAGCAAGCAGGTGCTGGACATCATTCTTGCAGCCAGAAGACCCAGTACAAGGAAATCCTATGCTGATAAGTGGAAAAGGTATTGCTCCTGGATTCAATCTAAAGGAGAGGATACAGCTCTGCCCTCCCTACCTCTAATCCTGGATTATTTAGCAGATCTACTCCACAAGAGGCCTATCCATCTCCTCCATTAAGATCCATGCATCTGCCATTTCGGCTCATTACAACTCTGAGCCACCCCTCTTCTCTCACCTTCTCATCAAACTGTTCCTGAGAGGGCAGATAACTTAAGGCCACTAAGGAGAGCACCCACCCCTGCTTGGGACCTTAACTTTGTACTGGGAAAAGCTCACACTTCCCCTTTTTGAGCCTGCAGTGTCAGCATAGTTAAAATTCCTCTCTTGAAAAGCAGCATTGTTCCTGGCTATCACTTCAGCGAGAAGAGTGTTTGGGCTGCAAGCACTTATGGCCGTGGAACTCTTCATTATTTTTCATGCTGACAGGGTCTTCCTCGTGACCAGTCCTTCCTTTATACCTAAAGTGGTGTCCAGTGTGAATCTCAACCAATCTATCCATTTCCCAACCTTCTTCCCTAAAAAATAAAAGGGAAAGGATCCTGCACTTCTTGGACATTCACAGACAGCTCAGATTCTACCTGGATAGAACTAAGCTCTTAGGAAATCTGACCAGTTATTAATCAGTTTTGCACCAGGAGCAGAGGGCAAGGCCATTTCAAAACAGACAATTTCCAAATGGATAGCACACTGTATCCATTTCTGCTACAAACACCATGGGGAAACAACCCCATCAAGGGGTCAGAACACATCCTACTAGTGCAATGTCTACCTCTACAGCATTCCTTGGGGGGGGGGGGTCCCTACCAGGGACATTCTGGAGGCTGCTACCTGGAGTTCTGTACATACATTCACCAAGCATTACCACCTGCCTATATTTCCCAAATCCAGGCCTGGTTTTGCAACTGCAGTCCTGCAGGGAATACTAGCCAGCCCAAACTCTTCTTGACTGCCTCCACCCTTTCTTCAGCTTTGAGAATCAACCAAAGTGTGATGACTGCAACAGTGAAACATGAAGAACATAATACAGTTGTGTACACTTACCATACATGTAGATGTTCGAGAGTATTCAGTGTTGCAGTCCTGGTTTCCCTCCCTCCAGCCCCCTTCTTTCTCTCTCTGCTCTATGTGTATATTACTCACCCCTTGCAGGAGTATTGGTACTTTTTACTGGTAGTGATTTTTCCACCATAGCTTAGCTTCCTATCTGGGGACTCCTGACATTTGGGACAAGAAAAGCTGATGTAATGGCATCGTCTGCCTGTTTTTATACCACTGACGACCTAACGTCAGTCCTGGAGCAACAGCAATTGATGCAGAAATGCTAAGTCTCTGGTATTTGGGCCGACTGAGGGCTACCTGCAGGCGGATAACCCAAGTGTGATGACTGCAACAGTGAATAGACTCGAACATCTACATTTATGGTAAGGTAAGTGTACACAACTATACTTTCTCTCTCCAGAACTGGCTTTGCCTCTGCCATTCTGTAGAGCCTTGTGTTCCCATCCCTGACCTCTTGCCAATCATCCTGTCATTATTAGCTGTGGGAATCTTCCCAAGACTTAGTACTGCACCAGTGACTATGATGAACATAAGTACAGCTATGTTATAAACTTACCATAATTGTAGAAGTTAAACTAGATCAGTGTTGCAGTACCCTTTCCCAACCATATACCCTTCCACACTCTTCCTACCTGGGGTTGAGGTGGGTGACATGCTTTAACAGCTCCCACCCCTGTTGTCCCCTACTGTTTCAAGTTGGAGTCTTCTGTAAGATTTGATGTCCTTCTGTTCCAGTGTTGCAGTATTCTACATGTGGGTTTACCCTTCTTCCTCTTCAGTTCTGACGGCCAGGTTTCCAAAGACTTTCAGTCCCTCTAGGTGCGTTGGACATGTGACGTGGCTGCTGGAACATGGGCCATAAAAGTGATGTCTGCATGCACCAGCCCTTAGAACATTTCAGCCCCCAGTTGTACGCCAGGTACTCCTGCTTCTGACAGATGTCTTATCGAAAAAGATTCAGTTAAATACCCTGTTGGGTATTCTTTCAGTCCTTCTTGTTGTTTATTATAGTCTGTTAATGTCATGTGCAAGTCCGGTCAATAGATTCCCCACAGAGACACGCATGACCAGTGTCTTTTTTGTCTAGGCAGGGAACACAACCTCGAGACCCGTGGCATTTGCCATTCATTTGTCCCGAAGACCTTACCCCGGCATTTACAAGCCCTAGACCTCTACTTAGAAAATCAACGCTTGAAACAGCACTAGGAATGGAGGCCACACCTGACACCATGTCCGAGCCGCCTAAGAAGAAGACCAAGTCTTCATGGCCTACTTCTTCCTCTGCATCTCTGTCTGCCATACCTCAGTCTGTAGACTATGACAGCTTGACTGAGGATCCAGCATCCGCCAATACAGATACAGCGGGGTACATCTGAGGAAGCCGCAAAATCTTGAGCAGACGACACATCCCACAGGGGATTTACCGGCACCTTCTCTAGACGACGGGGGGCAGCTTTCAGTCAGAGTTCACCGGATGCCTCCTCCGCTCTACCGATCAGTGACCCTTGGCCTATTCCAAGCCAGATTCAGGCGAGGTCTTTGAAAAAAAAAACAGACAAGAAAACACCTTGCTCCTACTCCTGAAAGCATGTCAGATTGGCAGGCCTTCAGCCAGAGCTTATTCAATTCCTTTATGGCCCTTAGGCCTTCAGCAGAATCCTCTTCCACTGCTTCTCCCCTCCTTAGTCCCAGACCTCCTACCCAGGAAATGAGGTTAGAGTAGCACAAGGAAGAGGGATTGTCTGACTCCTCTGAGGATTCTCCTACTCCTCACAGATGTCATCCCCCTTGGGATATGGGTCTCCCGAGGAGGGCTCTGTTTCACCTGACTCCCCTGTAGAGGATTTTACTTTTGGGGAAACTGTTAATAAAATGAAAGACCACTTTTAAGTGGCAATCCTCGGATATGTCTGATGTTCAGAAAAGGTTTTATCACCTTATCCAAATGGACACTCCCAGTCCTTCTGCTATTCCTCTCATCCAACCTGCCTTTCTGGATGCTTTTGCCTCAAACTACGGCTCACCGGAGAGCAGACAGGTTGTATAAGGTCCCCGAGATGGGAGAAATTTCTCCTTAAATGCCCCCCTACTGACACAGCCACTGTTTCTATCTCTACGGAGAGGGCATCCAAACTGCTGCCTACCACTACTATCCTCCCAGCTGATAAAGACAGCAAGATCATGGAGAGGTTGGGAAAGAAAATTTATACTTTGGCCACCCTCTCATTTAGAGCCACAAACTACCAAAGACATATGACCAAATACTCTTCAGCTCTCCTGGACAAAGCCTCTAAAGAGTTAGAAGAAATCCCTGACTGTGCTGCCAAAGCCTCCCTGTCTTACCTTATGGCTCTCATCTCTCAAGTGAATAGGCACTCCCTGAGGTGTAGCTATGATGCAGCTGAAGCCTCAGCCAGGTCAGATGCATCAGCTTCAGTATTAAGGAGATACTCATGGCTACGACTGCAGCTTCTCCCCGAGGATTTCAGGGCCAAACTCTTAGAAGCATCTTTGGACCACTCAGCTCTTTTTGGTGAAAAAATGTCTACCCTTTCAAATCTTTACAACAGAAATGTAAAGAATGACTGGACTTGAAACATATCCTGGTCTCACCTGTTCCAAAGTTCCAGAGGAACTACCTGTCCAAGACCCAATTTATCAGGAAATCCTCCAGGCCTGCTGCTCCCCGGACTAGAAGACAGCCTCCTCTGTCTAGGCTATCTCAGTCTTCAAGCCAAAGGCCTCCCTTTCCTGATAGGGCAGGAAGTGTCTGACTGCCTTCCACAATTTGTCCCCCTCCCTTCTACCAGTCTGTCTCCCTGCTTGGTCAGTCATTACTGCAGACAAATAGGTATTGTCCATCTTGCAGGATGGCTACTTCATGTCCTAGATCACACCCCATCAAGAATGGGCATCTTACAGCCCCCACCCAGTCAAGTACCCCTCCATCAGGTGCTACAAACCCTACTCCTTCAGGGGAACCATAGAGCTAGTTCTGACACAAGCAAAAAGAAAAGGATTCTATTCCAGAATCTTTTTGGTACCCAGAAATGAAGGTCCATGGAGGCCAATTCTAGACCTCTCTCTCCTCAACCCCTTCGTAAAGGTTCCTACTTTCAGGATGCTCTCCCTACCCACTCTCTTTCCAATCATCCTTCCACAGAGGTTCATGGTAACCCTGGACATAAAGGACGCTTACCTTCGCATACCTATAAAGCCTGCCTTCAGGAAATTCCTAAGGTTCCTGGCGGGCCCATATCACTTTCAGTTCTGTGCCTTGCCCTATGGGCTTTCTACTGCTCCCAGGATATTCACATAATGCCTTGCTCCGGTCATCGCTTACTGCAGGGAAAAGGGAATTTGGATATTCCTTTACCTAGATGACCTTCTAGTCCAGGCAAAAAATAGGGAAACTCTTCTAAGCCATTCCTAGGACCTTCTGGTTATCCTCCATTCTCTAAGATTCTTGATCAATTTCCCAAAGTCCCACCTCGACCCTACACTGGATATTGTCTTCCTGGGTTGCAGAATCAGAACAGACCTCATGAAGGCTTTTCTTCCAGCAGAAAAGGTGGTTTCCCTTCAGAACCACCTCAGTTCTGCTGTACAATCAACAGAACTGACTGCAAGGCAATTTTTTCAGACTTCTAGGCTACATGTTAGTTACCATCTCCATGATGTCCTTCAAGAATGCAACTGCAGTCATAACATATGGGTTGTCCTGCCTCAGGCAGCCCTCGGTCGGCCGGATTCCAAAGTCTGGGTCCGACGTCGGCTGATGTCGCATTTCTCTCCAACGTCAGAGCGGCTGGAGTACATAAGCATCAGCCGACGCCATCTTCTTCAGTCTTTCTTGCCGCGCGGTGCCCGAAGCAGAAGCAGTTCGCAAGTGCCGGTCGGTCAGCTCCTGTATTCTTCGATTCCGAAGTCATCAAAAAAGCTAAGTACCCCGTTGGGGACCTTTTCTTGCCTCAGCTGATGTCAGAAATTACTGAAAAAGTTAACAATTGTCTTTCTTGTGGTAAACAAATACCTCATAAGGATTTCCACTCTTACTGTCTTCCTTGCCTTGGCCCAGACCACGACGTCTCGGCCTGTGCTCGCTTCAACAAGCGCACTCTCAGGCGCCGGGCGGAGTTCGCTGAAGACTTTTTCGGCGAAAAATTCGCTTACACAATGCCGTCGGAACTACCGACATCGCAAACTCCCAAGAAACGAAAAGACCGGGACCGACATCCTCAGCCCGCGTCTACCACCGACTCCACGCCAAAACCTATCGCGAGTGCTCCGGTTCCCTCTGAGACGGTCTCTCCACCGCTCCGAACCGAAGACACCGCATTACCGCCGACTCCGATTCCGGATATCACTCCGCCAGTTATTGATTTTCCTCCGGATACCGAAACCGAGGAAATGCCCGAGACCATTGCTGTAGACAAGGTCACTCCTGCACGTGGAGCTGCCAGGCCTCCTATGGCCATGTCTATTAAGGCCTACACCAGGGCTAAGGCAGCCAGCAAAACTAAACATCTTACTACTAAAACCTTACCTCAGCCTACTCCAGAGACACAAATTATGTCTATGGCTGCTGACTTAATTTCTATGATTAGAGGTTCACAGGCCCATCCTGAGAGAGGATCCCAGCCTCCTTCTGATAAAAGGCCCCGGGTTAAACCCTCTGACCCTATTCCGTCAGATGAAGACTCTGAGGGCTCTGTCCACTCTGATAGCCAGGAAGAGCTCTTCCAGACCTATGAGGACTCGGATGCAGAGGATTCCATCCCCTCGGCCTCCCCTCCCGAGGATATTTCTTTTGGGGAAGTTCTGCATACCATGAGGGAACATTTCAAGTGGCAAGGCCAGGAATATTCTGATTCCAGAAAGCCGGACTTTCCTTAAGAAGCCCCCAGCACAGGCCCTTAGCTGTTCCTCCTGTACTTGATGTTTTGGATGATTTATATTCTGACTCTAGTGTTACCCCTGACTCTCTTCCTCCTGCTCCAGCCAAGCCAGACAGGTATTACAGGGTCCCAGAAACTCATTCCCATTTATTCAGGGCCCATACTGCTGATTTGGAAACTATTTCTCAGGGGCCTAAAGGAGTTTCAGCTTCCACCTCTAAAAATCCATTGCCCTCCGACAGGGAAGCTAGGTCATTAGAGAGATGGGGCAAAAAGGTTTACACATCCACTACCTTATCTATGAGAGCTTTGAATTGCCTTTTTCATATGTTACAGTATCAGGATTTCCTGTTAGAAGATTTACAAAAAACATTGGCCACTCCTGATCCTTTAGACAGGAAGGCTTTGCAGGAAGCTGTACATAACACTCAGCAAGTAAGCAATCACTTCCTGCAGTGTGGATATGATGCACTGGAAGCTTCATGTAGGGCAGCTTTGACAGGGGCAGTCATTCGTAGACACGCATGGTTAAAAGATCAACCTCTACCAGATCATGTAAAGGCAAAACTTCTGGATGCACCTTTGGAAAAGAACAAGCTTTTTGGTGCTAATGCTAAGGATGTGTTAAAGACCATCGAGGAAAAAGCAAAATCAGTTCAGACGGTGAAAGATTTCCTCCAGGTTCAACCCCCCAGATTCAGTAGGAATTGGCCTTCAAAAAACTGGTCCTTTCCTAATCCAGAAAAGTTTCAAAGGGGTAAAAACAGACGTGGCCGAGGAAGAGGCCAATACAGAGGTCCTTACAGGGGACGACAATGGCAGCCAGGAAACCAAAGAAGTGACGCAGGGGTTTCACCTGCCCCACAACCACAATCTCAATGACTTTCCTCTACTTCCGCCTACCAGGGAACAAACAGAAGCTCCCTTGGGCGGGAAATTATCTCTGTTTGCAGAAAATTGGCACAGACTGACAAAGGAGACAAATGGATTTTGGACATTATAGACCGAGGCTACAGGTTCCATTTTCATACCTTGCCAAGAAAACAAGGCATGCCAAACCTACCACAAAACCAGAGGGCAGAGGCTATCAAGCAAATCTCTCTGCTGACTCAGATGAAAGCAATAGAAAGAGTTCCACAACAAGAACAAGGCCAGGGGTTTTACTCAAGACTGTTCCTTGTTCCAAGAAAAGAATCTCAATGGAGACCAATACTGGATTTGTCCGCATTAAACACCTTTCTCATAGTACCAAAGTTCAAAATGCTGACTCTACAGCAACTCCTTCCCATGCTGGGTAAGGGGTCTTGGCTGATTACTCTGGACCTCAAGGAGGCATACCTGCATGTCCCTATCAGACACAGCTGCAGAAGATACCTCAGATTTCTTGCAGGGCCAGAGCATTATCAATTCTCAGCATTGCCATTTGGCTTATTTACTGCGCCCAGAGTATTCACAAAATGCCTGGTTTCAGTAATTGCTCATTGCAGGCTCCAGGGGATACAAATTTACCCGTACCTGGACGACTGCCTCATACAAGCGGACGACAAATTGATGTTGACAAAAAACTTGGACTATGTCATACGATTACTTCAAGCTCTGGGATACACAGTCAACTTCCAAAAGTCAAGACTGCAGCCATCCCAGCAAATAATCTTCTTAGCAGCCAAATTAGACACAGCCTCTCAAATGGCTTACCTGACAGAAGACAAGCAAGAGAGGTTAACTCATTACTTCAAAGGTTTAGCAAAACTCACCCAGATGACTGCAAGGAGATTCCTACAGGCCCTGGGTTACATGGCATCCTGCATTCTCCTGGTTCCATTAGCAAGACTACACATGAGAAAGCTTCAATGGTACCTAAAAAACATTTGGTCTCAGCACAGCAACAACTTGGAGACAACCATACCGCTCATTCCATGCCTACAAAAGGAATTCCTATGGTGGGCCTCGGTGAGCCAGACAAATACAGGTATGTCATTCAAAAAACCACAGATAACACAAACCATGACCACAGATGCCTCAGACCTTGGATGGGGGGCGCACATGGAAGGCAGGTGTATACAAGGACAATGGTCTCAAAAGGAAACACATCTGCATATAAATCAAAAGGAAATGCTGGCAGTAATGCATGCCATCGAGGCCTTTCAACACCAACTTCAGCAAGGCCATTTACTGATACGGACAGACAACACCACTGTGATGTGGTATATAAACAAGCAAGGGGCACCCACTCTTACCCCTATTGCAGACTGACAAGGAATCTTTGGGAAAAATCACTGAGCCTAAACATCCAGTTACAATCCCAGTTTGTTCCAGGCAAAGACAATGTGTTGGCGGACAGCCTAAGCAGGAATTTCACAGATCCACACGAGTGGAGGTTACATCCGAAGATCTTCACACAACTCACTTCGACATGGGGCAGGCCAGAAGTAGACCTATTTGCCTCTCACCTCAACCATCATCTACAAAAATTCTGCACAAGGACATACCATCCAAAAACTTGGAAAATAGATGCTCTCTCATTCAACTGGAACTTCCTAACAATCTATGCATTTCCACCTCTGCCACTGATGACCTCAGTATTACTAAAGATCAAAGCAGAGAGACCCAAGGGAATCATAATAGCTCCGGACTGGCCAAGACAACACTGGTACCCACTACTACGGAGCATATGTCACACCAGGAGGTGGGCCCTTCCCCAATGGCCTCTACTGTTGACTCAACACAATCTCAAAACAGTGCATCCAAACCTTCAGACACTGCAGCTAACAGCCTGGGAGATCCCATAAATAACCTCAACCTATCTCTCTCCAAGGAAGTTCAGCGGACACTAACAGAGGCTCGAAGACCATCCACCAGAAAGGTTTACTTAGCAAAATGGAAGAGATTCAGCAATTGGAATACCAGCAAGGGACATGATGCATCATTGTTGAACATCCCACTCATCTTGGAATATTTGGCGGATATGCTAAAGAACGGCCTCTCATATTCTTCCATAAAGATACATGCATCAGCTATTTCAGCTAGATATAACACTGATCCTCCTGTCTTTTCACACCCTTTGCTAGGGCAGTTCCTCAGGGGAATCAAGAACATCAAGCCACCAAGAAAGGCCCCAGTGCCAGCCTGGGACCTCAATTTTGTCCTAGAAAAACTGACTCTTCCTCCATTTGAGCCAGCAGCTTCAGTTGACTTGCAATTTCTCTCATGGAAGACAGCTTTCCTGTTGGCAATTACCTCGGCAAGAAGGGTTTCGGAACTACAGGCCCTAATGGCAATACCACCATTCATAATTTTTCACAGAGACAGAGTTTCATTAAGGACCAACCCTACTTTTATGCCAAAGGTGGTATCTAGGGTTTCTTTAAATCAAGCTATTCGTCTGCCTGCTTTCTTCCCCAATCCTGAGAATAAGGGGGAAAGGCTGATGTTATGTGATCCTATCTCGCCTACATTCTGTACTGATGGGCTCGGAGCCGATCCCTCGGCTCCGACTCGGCACGCTATGCTATAGAGCGAGGCCTCTTATTGGCTGAGCTATTTCTTATCCCAGGATGCACCACCACTAATCCCCCAGATCTCGTTTGCCGCTTACAAGCTAAGACGTGGTCTCAACTTGGCTGGGCTAAGTACTAATTTATTTAGACTTTTCCTGTCAGGAATTTGCTCGTTTTCAACCCAAAAGCTGTTTTAACAGCTATTGTTGTGATACGTGTGTGTATTTGGTGATTTTGTTGAGAAATTTGTCTTTTTCGTTAAGGGAAGGTTTCCCGATGTCCTTCATGGATGCATCTGCAGTCATAACAAGTGGGTTGTCCTGTCGTCAGGCAGCCCTTCAGTCGGCCAGATTCCAAAGTCCGGGTCCGGCTGATGTCGCACTCCACCCGGCGTCATCTCTGTTGGTCTTCGGTATAAAGGCATCAGCCGGCGCCATTTTCCTCAGTCTTTCTTGCCGTGGCGAAGCAGAAGCTGTTCGCAAGTGCGGTCGGTCGGATCCAGAGATTACTTCTACCGAATACTACTTGAAGACTTCTAAAGCTAAGTACCCGTTGAGACTTTTTCTTGCCTCAGCCGATGTCAGAAAAAGTTAACAATTGTTTAAACTGTGGGAAACAAATACCTCATAAAGATTTCCACTCTTACTGTCTGCCTTGTTTAGGCCCAGCCCATGTCGTAGCAGCCTGTTCGGCCTGTGCTTCCTTCAACCAGAACAGTTTTTCGGTTCTGATTTTATGCCGCCGGATCCTCCGACTACCCAATCTGGCAAAAAAAGATAAAGACCGACACAACCTTGGTCAAGCAAATAGTGTCTCGGTTTCGACCGAAACCGAGAAAACTGAACAAAGTACAGCTGAACCTATTCCTACAACTGAGGCCCCTGCTACAACTCTTGAAACGACTTCACAAATTTTACCCACTACGGTGGTTGACTTATCAGACACCATACCCTTGGATGTTTCTACCCCAGCACGTGGTGCTGCTAGGCCTCCAGCAGCCATGACCATTAAGGCCTCCGCCAGGGCTAAAGCTGCCAAGACTACTAAAACAGTGCCTGTTAAACCCCCCATCCAGGCCCTCTTCTAGTTCTCAAATGCTTACCTTGGCAGAAGATTTAATTTCTTTAATTAGAGGATCTCAATCTCACCCAGACAGGGCCTCTCAGCCCCAGAGAAGAGACCTAGGGCAGAGCCCCGAGCCAGTGTCCTCTGATGATTCTGCTGATGAATCAGACATAACTGACCAGCCAGAGGCTCCTTCTCCAATTTTGAAGATTCTGATGCTGAAGAATCCATCCCAGCTGCTTCCCCACCAGAAGAATTTTCCTTTGGGGAAACTTTGCATGCCATGCGAGAACAGTTCCAATGGCAGCAACAGGATTTTTCAGACTCCAGAAAAGACTTAGGACCTTTCTGCACCTCCCTCAGCACAGGCCCTTGGCTATACCCCTGTTCTCTCTGTGGTGGATGATGCTTTCAATGATGCTTGCTCCGCTCCAGATTCCTTACCCCAGCCCCTACCAAACCAGACAGATTTTACAGGGTGCCAGATACTCATCACCACCTTTACAAGGCTCCACTTGCAGACCCAGAAACTATATCCCAGGGCCCCAAGGCAGTAGCGACCATAGCTAAAACCCTATTCCTTCTGAAAGGGAAGCAAGGTCATTAGACAGATGGGGTAAAGGTCTACACTTCAGCTACTCTCTCAGCTAGAGCTTTAAACTGTCAGTTTCACATGATACAATACCAAGAGTTTATGCTGGATCAGTTAACTAAAAACTAACCACTGATGAATCTCTTGATAAGAAATATGTATTAGATATGGTAAATAACATACAACAGGTTAGCAACCATTCCTTAAAATGTGGCTATGATGCACTGGAGGCTTCATTTAGATCAGCCATGACAGGCACAGTGATAAGAAGGCATGCATGGCTAAAGGAACAAGCTTTACCGGATCATGTTAAAGCTAAGTTGCTAGATGCTCCTATGGACAAGACAAGTTTGTTTGGTACATCTGCCCAGCAGGTTATGAAGAAAATGGAAGAAAGGGCAAAATCTGTTCAAACTGTTAAAGATTTCTTGCAGGTTCAACCCCAAGGTTTAGCAGGAACTGGCCTGCCAAAATTGGTCCTTTCCTGACTCCACAAAATTTCAAAGGGGCAGGAATAGACGTTCCAGAGGCAGAAACCAATCCAGAGGAGGTGCCTACAGAGGAAGACAGTGGCAAGGTAACAACAGAGGCACAGACACGGCCACTACATCAACACAACCACAGTGACTTAACCCTATACCCGCCTACCAGGGAACAAATAGCAGCTCCTCTAGGCGGAAAGTTAACCTTATTTTCAAAGAACTGGCACTACATAACAAAGGACAAGTGGATTTTACAAACCATAGATCAAGGTTACGGTTTCACTTCCACACTATTCCAGTCAAAAGAGGAATGCCAAATCTACCTCCAAATCAAAAAACAGAGGCTCTACGCCAGATAATGGAGTTAGCAAACATGAGAGCTGTGGAAAGAGTGCCAGCAGCAGAGCAAGGAAAGGGTTCTACTCCAGACTATTCCTAGTTCCAAGAAAGGAAAAAGTTGGAGACCAATTCTCGACCTGTCCACCTTAAATACATACATCATTGTCCCAAAATTCAAAATGCTGACCCTACAGCAACTTCTTCCCATGCTGGGCAAGGAGTCTTGGCTGGTAACTCTAGATCTCAAGGAGGCATACCTGCACGTCCCCATTCGACCAATCTGCAGAAGATACCTCAGATTTCTTGCAGGATCAGAGCACTATCAATTCTCAGCATTGCCTTTTGGCTTATCTACTGCCCAGAGTATTCACAAAATGCCTGGCATCAGTAATCGCCCATTGCAGACTTCAGGGAATTCAAATTTACCCATACCTGGACGACTGCCTGCTACAAGGGACAACAAAAGCAAGCTGACAACAGATTTACAAAGGGTCATTTGCTTGCTACAAGCACTGGGATACACAGTCAATTTACAAAAGTCAAGGCTAATACCATCCCAAACAAGGACTTTCTTGGGCGGAATTGGACACAGTAAAACAAATGGCATTCCTGACTACAGAAAAACAAAAAGAACTTCCTCTATACTTCTTGGCACTAACAAAACTGAACAAGTTAACAGCAAGAAAAGTACTGCAGGCCTTGGGCTTCATGGCATCATGCATAATCTTGGTTCCATTTGCCAGACTACATATGAGAAAACTACAGTGGTACCTAAAGAATTTATGGTCCCAACACAGACACAGTCTAGAAACAGAAATCCCACTAATTCCATGCTTAAAACAGGAGTTCCTATGGTGGGCTCAGGCATGCCAGTCAAACCCAGGCCTACCCTTTTGCAGATGTCAAGCAAGCCAGACCATCACAACAGACGCTTCAGACCTAGGATGGGGGGCACACATGCTGGACAAATGCATGCAAGGATTGTGGACACAGGATCAACTTCAACTGCACATCAACCTAAAAGAAATGCTGGCAGTAAAACTGGCAATCCAAAAGTTCAAACCATTTCTCAAAGAGGGCCAGTTGATGATAAGGACAGACAACACCACAGTCATGTGGTACATCAACAAACAGGGAGGCACTCATTCATACCCCCTATGCAGAATGACCTTGGAGCTGTGGACCCTGGCACTCAGCTACAACATCCAGTTACAGGCAATATTTGTACCAGGAAGGACAATACCCTAGCAGACATATTAAGCAGAACCACTTGGATGCCCACGAATGGAAGCTACATCCGCACATCTTCAAGATCATCTCAAAGAAATTGGGAATGCCGCAGATAGACCTATTCGCAGCACCGCTCAATCACCAGCTCAAAATTCTGCACAAGGACATTCCACCCATTAGCATGGAAAGTGGATTCGCTCTCTTTCAACTGGAAAGGCCTAACAGCATATGCATTCCCGCCTCTTCCTTTGATACACAAGGTACTACTAAAAATCAAGGAAGAACGCCCAAGGATAATCCTGATAGCTCCAAACTGGCCAAGACAACACTGGTACCCACTACTGAGGAGCATGTCTCGAACAATATGTGGACAATTCCCTGAGGCCTTTGATGTTAACGCAGAACAACTACAGCATCATACATCCAAACCTAAAACCTTACAACTGACTGCATGGAACATCACATAACAGCAGCTATTCCAGAACTTTCCCAAAGAGTTAAAGACATTATTCTGAAGCACGCAGACCTTCAACAAGAAGGAACTATGCTGGAAAATGGAAAAGGTTTGCCATCTGTAGTACGCAAAGAGGCAAAGATGTGTCAAACATAGATATGCCTAACACTCTGGAGTATCTGGCGAACTTCTTCATTCAGGCCTGTCCTACTCCTCCATCAAGATACATGCATCAGCTATTTCAGCAGAATACAGCTTTGATACACCTGTTTTTCACACCCTTTGCTCAGACAATTCCTCAGAGGAATCAAGAATGTAAAACCTCCAAGGAAACCACCATTACCAGCTTGGGATTTAAACTTTGTGCTAGAAAAGTTGACACTAGCACCCTTTGAACCAGCAGCAACAGCAGACCTACAACACCTATCATGGAAAACTGCTTTCCTACTGGCAATTACTTCAGCAAGGAGGGTTTCAGAACTACAGGCCTTAATGGCAGTGCAACCCTTCCTAATCTTCCACCAAGATAGAGTGTCCATGAGGACTAATCCTACATTTATGCCTAAGGTGGTATCCAGAGTGTCTTTAAACCAGGCAATCCACCTACCTACCTTCTTTCCCAACCCACAAAACAGAGGGAAAGAATACTGCATACCTTGGATGTACATAGACAGCTACGCTACTACTTGGACAGAACAAAAATAGCAGAAAGACTGACCAACTTTTTGTAGCCTATGCAACAGGAAGGGAAGGAAAAGCTATTTCCAAACAGACAATCTCCAAATGGATAGGAAATTGCATACGATTCTGTTACTCCTTCCATGGAAAACCAATTCCACAGAACATAAGACCTCATTCTACAAGAGCAACAGCCACTACCACAGCCTTCTTACGAGGAGTGGCAACCAAAGACATTATTGAGGCGGCTACTTGGACCTCCGTGCATACATTTGCCAAGCATTATAATTTGCCTCTATATTCCAGATCCCGAGCAGGGTTTGCCACTGCTGTACTGCAAGGGATCCTAAACACACCATAATCTACCTTTATCCTCCTCCCTAGTTGGCTATGGTATTCTACCCACTTGTTATGACTGCAGATGCATCCATGAAGGACATAGTACAGTTTTGTACCTACCATAAATGTAGATGTCCGAACTGGATAGCATCTGCAGTCAGGATTACCCTCCCACCATCCCTCTGTGGTACTCCTAGGGTGTTTACCCTTCTAATAGCTAGCTGTTGGGGAGTCTTTATGGTGTATTTGTTTTTGTATATGTACATACATGCTTATTGTTGTGTTTACCTCTATCTATTTGGAAACATTGGCATCTATCCAAATTTTAGCCTGCAAGAGGGCTACTGGCATCTGAGGCAAGAAACACTGAGGAAAATGGCGTCGGCTGGTGCCTTTTTTCCCGCAGACCAAAAGAGATGGCGTCGGGTGGAGTCGACATCAGCGAAGCCGGACCCGGACTTTGGAATCCGGCCGACTGAAGGGCTGCCTGACGACAGGACAACCCACTTGTTATGACTGCAGATGCTATCCAGTTCGGACATCTACATTTATGGTAGGTACAAAACTGTACTTTTTAGTTAGAGGGGGCTTCCCCTTTTTGCTATTCTAGCGTTTATTTGTGGGTCAAGTACCCGTTTTAGTTAGAGGGTCTTGACCCTCTCTTTTTGTGTTTTTCTTGTGCAACTGTGTTATTGTGTCAAAAAAAAAAAAAAAAAAAAAAACTTTATATTTTGAACTTAAACTAGCTAGTTTTTGGTGTTATCTTAGATAGCTGTGTTATTTCTCTTTAGTCATGTCCAAAGAGCATAAACCCTCCGGGTTTAAAAAATGCACGAGGTGTGGTTTTAAGATGTCCATAACGGACGACCACTCCTCGTATGCTTATTGTTTAGGCCAAGCACCTACAAGAATCATGTAGCGTGTGTCACGCCTTCTCATCAAGGGTCCTCCAGGAGAGGAAAAACAAATTAATCCTTAAGGGGTTAATTAAGCCATCCTTCGAGGAGGCTTTATCTTCTTCTCCCTCTCCTTCAAAAAAGAAGAAAGCGTCTACTCCGACCAGTCAGTCGGAGCCGAATGCCAAAAAACCTAGGCAGACTTCTCCATCGGCTCCACGGACTTCGGAGCCGAGGGCAGAACGGTCTGCCTCGATGCCTCCAGTCTCGACCCCTCTGGTTTCGGAGCCGAGGACTGGGGCATCGAGAGGCGGGTCACTTTCATCGGCTCCACTGATATTGGAGCCGATGAGGGTTGCCGGCTCAGACTCTTCCTCTTCGGAGCCAAAGTCCTAATCGGCACCGAGGGAAATTGCCTTGAGATCTCCCTCGGAGCCGATAGTTATAGAATCCATTCAGAGCCGGTCCTCTAGTCCTTTGGAGCCGATGGAAAAATTGGTTCGGACCCGATCGGTATCGTCCAGATCATCCAAGATGTCTGATTCGGACATCGACAGGGTGCTCCTAAGACTCTTCCAGTCTCCGGTGTTCCAAAAGTTAGTTTCGGCTCCAGCCCATTCGGCTTCGGAGCCGATGGTCCACCTTGCTGCAATGGTTCCTCCTCCAACAGCCACGGCACCGTTGGAGCTGGTGCTGGTGGAACCGGTGGAGGTTTTAGGGTCGGGCCCGACCCTTACTCCAACTCCGGCTCTTGGGTCGGAGTTCGGTACGCGGACTTCTTCCGTCGGCCCGGGGATGCCGGGACTGATGTTTTCGGTCCCAAGTCTTCCTCTCGTCGGGGGTGCCGTCTACCGTCGTGGCCACGGAGGTGGGACCCTCCCAGTATTCTGGTGGTCCCACCTTCAGGGCTATGAGGAGTGCGTTAGCCAAGTCATCTTTGGCTACCTCCACGGTCTCCCCAGCTCCTTCCCTGCATACCGAGACTGGGTCTTTGGCAGTCCCCCTGTCCTTAGACAGCGGAGCCCCGGGGCCTGAGGTTACCCCCACTGGGGTTCCCCCCCTCCTGGAGGTCCTTCTGAAGCTTCTTCGGAAGAACCCCCCCAGGAAAAGATCGTGCAAGAGGAAGCACGTTGACTCCCCTGATGAGTCTCTTACATCAGTCACTGATCTCGATGATGCAGAAGGGTCCCCTAAGTCGTCCTCGGATGATGTCTCCTTTGCAGACATCCTGGAAGCCCTTAAACAACGACTGGCAGTCCAAACCCCCTTCTGCTGATGAGTCGGTGTTCCTTAAGGCCTTCGGGGCTCAGCCCTCCGCCTCCTGGGTGTCTCCGCCCTTCGACAAGCTCTTGGATTTGATCTGTCGAAGGGCGTGGGAACACCCAGACTCTGTGGAACCGGTGCCTGCTCATCCGAATAAGTTCCTCTCTGCACCCCCTGAAAAAGAGGTTCTAACTAAAGGTGTGGCTGTAGATGCTTTGGTGGTGGCATCTGCTACCCAGCAAGATATAGCAGAGGCTTCGACGTCCGTCCATCTTCCTAATAAGGAGTCTAGGAGCATGGATCGGTACGGAAAGCGCACCCTAAGTTCAGCGGCCTTTACATTAAGGTCCTTGAACTACCTTACGCACTTTACTAGATTTCAGAGGGATCTGATTAAAGAACTTTCCGATACCCTCTTGGGTAACCTGCCTGAGGAGCTGGCCCAGACGGTTGGCTCTCAGCTGGCTACATTGTCGTCCATTTCAAACTCGTCCATGAGGCTCATTTCTTATGCGGCCGAAGGCGAGTAGAGCGGCGGTACAGGCATTGCTCTAGGAGACAAGCCTGGCTCCGCCTGTGTCATTTCGCGGAGGCCTTTAAGTCTTCCTTTGCCGACGCCCCCTTTGATGGGTCCTCCCTGTTTGGACCCAAGGTAAAGGATACACTGACCCGCTGCGAACAGGAGGGTAAGACTCTGACTGCCGTAGGGGCACGATTTTCCACTCCCTTTCGGCCTTATCCCAAGGCTAAAAGAGGAGGGAAAATGTGGTTCCGTAGATCTCAGAAGCCTTACCACTCTCAGCAGGAGGATCCCCCTTCCAGAGGCAGGGGAGGGGGAAATTCTTCCGGAAGACGCCGTCCCAGAGGCGGCAGTGGCCCTCACAACACTGGAGACCGCGAGTCCTTTCGTGGCTCTTCAGCCTTTCACAGTCCCTGAGGGATTGCCCGACTGTGCAGCTCCGGAGCCAGTCGGGGGTCGTTTCTCGAAGCACCTAAAAGCCTGGGAAGGTATCACTCAGGATCGATGGGTGCTTTGAATTATCGCCGGAGGTTACACCATCCCTTTCTCTCACTCTCCACCTCAGTCCAAAAAAATCCCGGACCCGCCACCCAGTCAGTGGGATACTGCAGCCTCAGAAGTTTCAAAGCTGCTGCAAAAAGGAGTCCTCCAACCGGTCCCCGCAGACCAGATCGGATTAGGGACTTACTCAAGATTCTTTTGGTGCCAAAAAAGACCGGGGACTTGAGGCCCATTTTGGACCTCAGCATTCTAAACCGTTCAGTCAGAAAGTCCAAGTTCCGAATAGTCACCCTACAAACCATTCTCCCATTGCTGGAGAAAGGTGTTTGGATGTGCTCCATAGATCTCAAGGACGCTTATTACCATATCATGGTACATCAAGCGTCCAGGAGACATCTGCGCTTCAGCCTAGGAGGCAGTCATTTTCAGTTCCGCGCGCTGCCCTTTGGTCTCATCACAGCCCCCAGGGTGTTCACCAAGTGTTTGGCAGTCGTGACTGCTCACCTGAGAAGTCTAGGATTCCAGGTGTTTCCGTATCTAGACGACTGGCTCCTAACTGCCACCTCCAAGCATCTACTACTGCGGAGCCTACAAGCCACTATATCACTGGGCAATTCCCTTTGAATCACCTTCAATTGGCCAAAGTCTGTGTTGCTGCCATCTCAACGAATAAGATTCATAGGGGTAGTGATAGACTCAAACCGAATGCGGGTCTATCTACCTACAGACAGAATACAAACCATACAGACTCAAGTTCGAGCCTTACTTCCCAGGTCCAAAGCCCCAGCCAGAATGGTCCTGCAGCTATTGGGATCCATGTCCGCCATGGTTCTTCTTGTCCCCTTGGCAAGGTTGCACATGAGAATTCTCCAGTGGCTTCTTTCAGCTCAGTGGTCCTTTCAGGAACTCCCTCTCAGTCAGCTCATATGGATCACGGAAACATGCAAACGGGACCTTCGCTGGTGGCTAGTGCCCTCCAATTTGGATCAGGGACGACCCTTTGTTCCACCTCCTCCTGCGGCCACTTTGACCACGGACGCCTCCCAGATGGGGTGGGGGGGGCATTCCCTGGGCAGGTCAGTCCAAGGCAAATGGCACCCAGAAGAGACCCTACTTCATATCAACATCCTAGAAATGAGGGCGGTGCTTCTGTCCCTTCAAGCCCTTCACGATTACCTCCCTCAGGGCGTAATTGCCGTTCACTCAGACAACATGTCAGTTGTCTGGTACCTGAACAAACAGGGAGGGACCAGATCCTATCCTCTTTGCAGAGAGGCCATGAGAGTCTGGGAATGGGCAGTCTCGACCAAACGCTTTCTAGTGGCTACTCATATCCCGGGCAAGTCCAATGTGATAGCCGACAGACTGAGCAGAACCATCCTCTCTCCTCACGAATGGTCTCTGAACATGACAATTGCAAGTCAGATTTTCAGCCAATGGGGAGTTCCGTGTTACGACCTCTTCGCGACTCCACTAAATGCGAAGTGCAAAAAATTCTTCTCCCTAACCCCGGCTCTGGGGAAGAGCCCCATGGACGCACTAGTCCGTCCTTGGCCCACCGGCTTGCTTTATGCCTTCCCCCCAGTTCCTCTCCTTCCCAGGGTGATCCAAAAGGCATCTCTCTTGGGGACCAAAATGATCTTAGTTGCTCCTTACTGGCCTCGTCAAGTATGGTTTCCCTATCTTTGGAAATATGCTCTGGAAGGTCCATGGTTCCTGGATCAGATCCCAGACCTTTTGGTTCATCAGTCGGGACTATTCCACCAGTCCCTGCACACCTTAAAATTGACGGCTTGGCTCCTCCTCTTCCGACTATAGTCAGGAGTCTTACATTGGATCCAGAGGTTGTACACATGTTATCTTCGGCACATAAGTCTGCTACAAAGAAACTGTATTCTAGCAAATGGAAAAGATTTGCTATTTGGGCTCAACTCCGGGGCCTGGATCCCATCTCTATTCCCGTGGCAGAAGTACTAAAATTTTTAACTTCTCTTTTCAATCAAGGCTCTTCAGTCTCTACCATCAAGGTTCAATTGGCAGCGATTTCCAATTTTCACGAATCTATAAACCCACCTTTAATGAGCAACAGATTGTGTAAGACCTTCTTGAAAGGTGCTGCACTTTTAAGACCTCCGATTTCTCATCCTGCTCCTCCATGGGATCTCGATGTGGTGTTACGCGCCTTAACTTCCTCCCCCTTCGAACCGGCAGCTACATGTGATCTAAAATTTCTATCGTGGAAGACTGCTTTTCTGGTGGCGATTACTTCTGCCAGAAGAGTTTCAGAGCTTCAAGCTTTGTCTGTAAACCCTCCGTACTTGGTTTTTCACAAAGACAGAGTATCTCTCAGGCCAAATCCTTCCTTTGTCCCTAAAGTTTGTTCCAGTTTCTGCCTACAACAATCGTTAGAACTTCCAGTCTTTTTTCCAAAATATTCTAACAAAGCGGAATTCATATTCCACACATTAGATGTCCACAGGCAGTTGCGTTTTTATTTAGACAGGACCAAACAAACAAGGAAAACAGATCAGTTGTTTGTATCCTTTGCAGACAATAAATTGGGCAAAGCCATCACAAAGGTCACTATTGCCAAATGGATCAGGGACTGTATTACTCAAGCTTATTCTTATTCTAACAAAGAGCTTACCACCTCTGTCAAAGCTCATTCTACAAGGGCTATGGCTACTTGATAGCATTTCATTCTAAGCTTGCCATTAGTGACATTTGTGCTGCGGCTACATGGTCTTCCCCGCACACTTTCATTTCCCACTACAAATTGGATGTGGCATCTAGAGGACGAGCTTCATTTGGTTCCACAGTGCTCAGGAGTGTTTTCCAATGAGCCACCCAGGATTTAGGTGCTAGGGACGCTGTCCCATCAGTACAGAATGTAGGCGAGATAGGATCACATAACATCTTTTAGTTATGTACTTACCATAACTTTAGATGTTTGGGATCCATCTCGCCTACATTCCTAATAACCCACCCTCCTTCCCCCTTCTTTGGAGATCAGAGGATATCAGAAGGTCCGAATCCTGTTGTTTCATCTTGAAACATCTAACAATGTTATATAAACAAGTTGTGCATGTGTGCATGAATGCGGACAAACAAGATCTGGGGGATTAGTGGTGGTGCATCCTGGGATAAGAAATAGCTCAGCCAATAAGAGGCCTCGCTCTATAGCATAGCATGCCGAGTCGGAGCCGAGGGATCGGCTCCGAGCCCATCAGTACAGAATGTAGGCGAGATGGATCCCAAACATCTAAAGTTATGGTAAGTACATAACTAAAAGTTACATACCTTGGACATTCACAGACAACTTCGATACTACCTGGACAGAACCAAGGCCAGTAGGAAGTCTGAACAACTTTTTTTAGCTTACGCCCCTGCAGTCCAAGGAAAAGCAATTTCAAAACAGACTATTTCAAAATGGATTGGACATTGCATCAGATTTTGTTATTCCTTTCATGGAAAGACTGTTCCAGCCAATGTCAGACCACATTCCACAAGAGCTACAGCCACCTCAACAGCATTCTTAAGAGGGGTGCCTACTAAGGACATTCTAGAAGCTGCTACATGGAGCTCCGTGCATACATTCTCCAAACACTACAATCTCCCTCTATACTCCAGATCCAGAGCAGGCTTTGCTTCGGCAGTCCTGCAGGGTTTGATTGCCACACCATCTTTTTCCTAGAGCATTCCTCCTCCCCCAGCTAAGCTATGATATTCTACCCATATGTTATGACTGCAGTTGCATTCTTGAAGGACATAGTACAGTTTTGTACCTACCATAAATGTAGATGTCCGATAGACATGCAACTGCAGTCGGATTTTCCCTCCCTCCATACCCCTCTATGCCTAGGATCCACTCCTATCCCTGTTTCTCTTAGCTGGGGATATCTGTTATGGTGTATTTGTTTTATTGCTCATTTATTTCTCTGGAATCCTGTTTTTGTCTTCCAATTTGATTACAACCTTCCTTGGAGGGCACCTGGCATCTGGGACAAGAAACACTGAAGAAGATGGCGTCGGCTGATGCTTATGTACTCCAGCCGCTCTGACGGAGAGAAATGCAACATCAGCCGACGTCGGACCCAGACTTTGGAATCCGGCCGACCGAGGGCTGCCTGAGGCAGGACAACCCATATGTTATGACTGCAGTTGCATGTCTATCGGACATCTACATTTATGGTAGGTACAAAACTGTACTTTGCCCTTAGCAGGGATGCACATGAGGAAACTTCAGTGGTACCTCCGGTCAGTATGGATCCAACACCTCCACCCACTAGGAATTCAGGATTCCATTGCTCCCCTGCCTACATCAGGAGCTGAGGTGGTGGGTAGCCCAAGTAGTCCTAAACCCAGGTCTGCCTCTGCAACCACCCTCTCCATCCCAAACCATGTAAACAGATGCCTCAGACCTGGACTGGGGAGTGACTCTGTGGACAAGGAAAGTACAAGGTTTGTGGACAAACACACTCAGACAAGACCACATAAACGTGAGAGAAATGAGGGCCCTCCTTCTGGCTCTGCAGGCCTTCCAGCCATACCTAGAGCAGGACCCTCTAAAGATATTCACAGACAACACCACAGTCCTGTGATATCTCAACAAGCAGGGAGGGACCAATTCCTACCTTCTCTGCAGACTAGCTCTGCAGGTGTGGGAACTGGCTACCACACAGGGGATCACACCCCAGGAAGCCTACATCCCATCCCTGCACAACAACCAGGTAGATTACCCAAGCAGAACCACCTCAAACAACCACAAATGGATGCTGCAAAGAGATGTTTTCCTGACTATGGTCCACAAGTGGGGTATTCCAGAGAAAGACCTGTTTGCCTCCTCCATAAACAGGCAGCTCCCTAGCTACTGCACTAGGACACCAGACCCCGAGGCATTAACAATGGATGTCTTCTCCATGAGCTGGAAGGGGAAATTCCTCTATGCATTTCCCCCCTTTCCACTGATACAAAGGGTCCTGCTGAGAATTCAGCAGGACTCGCCCAAAATCTTGTTGATGACCCCCTTCTGGCCAAGACAGCACTGGTTCCATCTTCTTCACATGTCCAAGGGAAATCACCACAAGCTACCCCCTTCAGTGGACCTGATCACACAGAGCAAGGGGACTCAGATACACCTACAGTGGAAATCCTTGCACCTCACCCTGTCGTTGATAGGATTCTGATCCCATTCAGACACCTATACAACGAGGATGTGTTCACTCTCTGGCAGGAGGAAGGTTTTCCATTTGGTGTGACAAAAGACAGTTGGACCCGCTGGAAAGCTATATTCCTCTAATCCTGTCTTACCTGTGTGAACTTATGCAGACAGGGCTGTCATACTCGTCTGTGAAAGCACATTTGTCTGGTATCTCTGCCTGCCTTCCTCTGGAGCCTCTCCTGGCATCCAGACTCCCGCTAAACTGTTCCTAAAAGGGGTACTGCATTTGAAACCTCCCAGGAAACCCACCCCTCCCCCTGGACCTTAACTATGTATTAGAAAAACTCACATTAGCCCCTTTGAGCCAGCAGACAAAGCTCCCATAAAATTTTGCGCATGGAAAACTGTTGCACTGGTAGCCCTGACCTCAGCCAGAAGGGTCTCAGAATCACAAGCTCGGATGGCTACACCACCTTTTTTAATCTTCCACCTGAACAGGGTGACTGTCAGGACTGACCCGTTATTCACTCCCAAAGTAGTGAATGACCTATTAAACCAGGCCAGCCATTTGCCTACCTTCTTCCCTAAGCTGCAGGGGGATACTGAGACAGTACTTCATTCCCTAGACGTCCACAGACAACTAAGGTTTTATCTTCATAAAACCAAGCCATTTAGGAAATCTGACCAACTGTTTGTCTCCTTCCACTGTAGAGCCCTGGGGAAAGCTGTGAGCAAACCGACCATCTCGGGCTGGATTTCCAGGGCCATTTCCTTCTGCTACCTACACCATGGAAAGACCTTACAGGGCAATGTAAAAGCCCACTCCACCAGAGCAATGGCCTCTTCTGGAGCATTTTTCAAGGGACTAGACACCAGTGCCATTCTTGAGGCAGCCACTTGGTCCTCAGTGCACACCTTTACCAAACACTACAAATTAGACCATATCTCCAGGGCTAAGGCTGGGTTTGCCAGGGCTATCTTACACAAATTCATGGAAACCTCATCCAGGCCACCCCCCAATCCTCAGTAAGCTGTGGTACTCACCCACATGTAGAATATTGCAACATTGTAATAGAAGGACATAGGAAAGTTGTGTAAAATCTTACCGTAACCATAGATGTTCTTCTCTTCCATGTTACAGTATTCCTTCCCTCCCCCCTTCCCCTCTTGTTAGACTTAACTTGCCCTCCTGGGTGACAGTGGACAGGCTTTGCCCTTACAGGACTGGCTCCGACTGGGGCCTCTTTAGGTTCTGAGGGCTGATGTGGGCAGCTGTCACTTTTATGGCTCACATTCCAGCAGCCACGTCCACTGCACCTAGAGGAACTGAAAATCTTTGGAAACCTGGCCGGTAGAACTGGAGAGGAGGAAGGGTGAACCCACATGTAGAATACTGCAACATGGAAGAGAAGGACATCTATGGTTATGGTAAGATTTTACACAACTTTCCTTTATGCATACCTGTGGGAGAGATGGACCTTGGTCTCCGGAGCAGGAAAGACCTGAATGTGATGCTGGTTGATGACTCCTTCATGTCACTGACATCCTGACTTCAGGTAGGGCGGGTATCAGCCATATTGGGGGATGGTGAAATTCCCTGGTATTAGGACTGACCAAGAATTCCTGTGGACAGGAATTCCCAAGAGTGAGTACTGCAACAATGATCTTACAATTATGGTAAGTTTCTAACACAACTGCACTTCTGATACAGCATTTGTGTCACTTTGTAACAAGCAAGCAAGCAAATAGTCCTTCACTTTGGCATAATTTGTTCAGTCAAAATCATAAAGTTTAGAATCCTCATATGTTGCTTTATATGTGAGCAAGGGAATTAAAAACTTTACCCCCTGTCCTAGGTCAACTTTGTGATACATTCAAAGGCCCTTATAAAGCTGTCCAGAATGCCCTCCTCTTTGTATTGAGGAAAATGTTTTGTATGACATAGGCTTCTTAGGTGGGATTGTTTTCCCCATCCATGTAATTTGCATTTCTGTGGCATAGGGCATCATTTCCTTTTCATGCTGGCATTGCTTCTCTCTCTCAGCTACTTGTGTGTACTCTCTCTCTGTGCGCCTCCAGCTATTGCATTTGCTCAGCTGTTTAGAGTTCTTTGCACTTTATTTCAAGTGCCAATCCATAATTCCATTTGGACTTTGAAGTCATCTTGGGATGGAACTGATTATAAATTGTCTGCCTCCCACATCCCCTCTCCATGCTGCTTTTTATGCAGAGCTTCCACCATCTTCTCTCGGGTCTTATTAGCCTGATGGATTCATTTTGTTTTGCATTCATTTGTCAGTTGTGCCACTGACATTTTAGCATAATTGTCAGAAGGCCTCACATTCAGCCTGTTCGTAAACTAAAACGTCTAAAAAAAATAAAGTAAATGCTGTGTGCAACTCAGCCTCTGTATATTTTACCTTATGGCTGCAAGCACCTATTGATAACAAAACTGTTTTGGGTTGTGTTCAATTCCAGTATCCTCACCATGGGCCGCAACTGCTTTTTGTGACACCAAGATGGTAGCTACTGCCAACTGTCACATCAAGTTGGCTGACCCAAGAGGGGTTTGGATCAAATCACTGCCAACAAATGATGAAGTAATAGCAAGCAAGTGCACACAAGTCTGTTTCAGTAATTAGTTAAAAGGCTATCTGGCCAAGTGTATAAAGGGAATATGCACTGTTGTCCTGGATATGTACTTCAACATTCACACCCAGGCTAAAATGCATAAAGGTCACTTGCATAGCAGAGTCTTTGGCCTTGCAACCCAGCTCATTTCTCACTGTTCTCTATGAACCATTGTCTTCCAGTAGCCCTTTATCCAACGTGACTGCCTTTCACACAAATTGATATTTTCACACATTCACACAATTCCTAGGGAAGTCTGGCAGAATTCTCTTAACTCCTCAAACCTGTTTTCCACTAAAAAAGTAGTTGGACCAGTTCTTTCGCCTTGTTATGGCAATGTTTCTCGGGAATAAAAACGTAGTCACATCAATCCTGGAAAAAAAGAAGTGTGTGCATTTTCAAGTTTGCTTCTTTCTTTGAGGTCTAGTGTTATACTAGCCATTAAGTCCATCAGCGGTTACATTTCAAAAGACAGTTCCTAGTCTTTCATCTCTCTCTCTCTCTCTCTCTTGTCAAATTAACAAAATAAATTAGTAAGTCTGGAGACCCAGCATATTTCAAAAGACATCCCTTGTTCATTTGTAGTTAAAAAAAAGCGAAGAAGTCACGCATTTCTAAGCTATAGGAACAGACACCTTGGTTGCAGATGAGAGAAGAAAAAGAAAAAAAAAATGTTTTTACTTTCTTTCAGCTTGGCATTACCCCTGGCAACATACACACCTTTGAATGTGTGCATGTTTGCTTCCTCCTTTCATTGTCAGTGTTTGCTAGTTCCTTGTGCTCTGCAAGTGTATAAGGCTGCTGAAGAGTTAATTTCATTGTAAAAGCCAGTATGAAAAATATGGCAAATTTTCCATAAATCTTCACAGTCATACATTTCTACAGTGTACATGTTAAACTGATTTTTCATGGCACACGTGTAGTAATTCGTGTGTGCTTAGAGGTGACACCTTGTTGCTCGATGCAGAAAATATTCTCGATATTCATGCAGATATGTGAATATTAATATTCATCACTACCATTAATACTGTTCATTAATATCTAGCTCTCTTTACATACACTATGTGTTGCAGCTGCCAGGTTTGTGTTTTCTACCTACTGGTCTATGTTTATCTGTGGACTTGGACTTTCAGTGATTTATGTTTTATATATGTTGTACATGTGTGTGCATGCATCTGTATATGTATAGCAACAGTCATAACAGTCTGCATGCCCAACATTGAATACACCAGCAGTCAATAATACAAACAAAACTACCCACCCATCCATCCACAATCCCTTTTCCCATTTTTTGCATATGGAGTCAAGGTGCGTCATCTAAAGGCAAGGTTTACACTGCTGGCTGGCTAGCCCTGCTATGGTAGTTCTTTCATACCACACACACACACACACACACACACACACACACACACACACACACACACACCTAGGCCAATTTAGTGTGTGCAGTCCACTTACTGCATGTTCTTGGAATGTGAGAGGAAACCGGAGCACCCAGAGGAAACCCACATGAAAACAGGAAGGACAAGCAGACTCCACACAGAACGACGCTAGCTGACAATTGAACCAGAGAATCTCTTGCTATGAGGCAACAACGCTGTCCACTGTGTCACTGTAGTGTGAAACGACACTACCCATCATAAACCTAAAACAAAAGGAATATATTTACAGCACCATATGTACAAGTGCTGTAACCAAACACTGCAGTCACCCTACCTTAAACTCTGCTCACTTATCTCAGAAGTGCACTGAGTTTCACCTTGCACTTCACACATCTTGCAGTAACATGCATTTTAAGAAACCAAATACATATGTGTTTATGTAGCCCCAGTATTAACTGCTGCCAAAGGGAAATTACAACTTAAATACTGTAGTCCTCTCAGCTGAGTCAGCTGAGCTGTAGCGGAAAGCAATGAACATGTAATGTTGTAAGGTAGTGACGCTACCTGTCTGTTGATGTATTTTGTCCTCAACATAATGCATGGTCACTACAGATAAGTGCGCATCTGTCTGTATAAGTATTTAAACAATAATCTGCTTATAGAAGCATCAGCCGTCACACAGACCAAAAACATCAGCTTTGCACCAGTCAGCCATGCACAGAAAACAGCATCTGCATTCATAAAAGCACCACAGACATACTTGCATTTGTAGTCACTACAAGCAAAAGCTGCCTATAATAAACTGTGTTTTCTTGTTGACTCCACACCATGTCCAGCATTAGGGGCTTTTTCTCAGCATCCCATTGAATGTATATACTGGCTCATTAGTCACCCTGTCATCGTCAGTATACTGCAGTCCTGCACTTTAGAGAGAGACAACATGTTGACTGTAGCACTGTTTAGCAGTATTGCATTTTTATGACCTGTGACAGCCAAAATGTTAGTCAACCGAATTATGAACTTCAAGTTGTTTCAAGTAATAACAAAAACAACAAAAGGATCCAGCTGCTTATCCAGTACTCTAAGTGGCACTGGGGACAGATGTGTTTGACTGATAATGAAACAGATACTGCCCATAGTAATTTACTTCAACTGGTTTCCTGCAAAAACAGATAAAGGCAACACTTCCCACTCCCAGTAACTACAGTGACAATGAGATGGTGGGTGCGTTTAACTGTCCAAATAATGGAAGTACTGCCCATGGTGATGTATTTCAACTTGCTACAGACAGTGACATACTCTGACAGCATCCTCAGATTTCATACAGTAAAACTGATTTAACTTGTGCACCTTAGACAGTTGATTAATCAAAGAATTGTAGAACTGTAGCTAATAGCAGTGTATTTCATCATGCTCTACAGTGATACACTAACTGCATGTTGGCTCCACCCCAGGATTAAATGATGTAGTTGACATTAAATGTGTTTTAATGCATTGAAATTACTGGATTATTTAGATCATATGATATGTGTTAGATTGTTTCATGAGATTTAAATTGAGAGAGAAATTGAGGTTATTTATTCTGATGAAGTCTTAAAAGTGAAAAGATGCAAGTGCTTACTGTTTGTGTAGTAAAAGTGTTCTGTTTTGACCAAAGCTGTGTGTTTGTTTCAATATTTTTTGCTCTTAACACACTTAATGAATTTAATTCTGCTTCACATAGTTTTGTACAATCCCTCCCCCAAAGTAATCACATTTTGACTAGGTGCACTTCATACATTTGACTATTGACTAATGAAGTGAATATAGCACTGCCTATAGTCACTCGTTTTGGCTTGCTTCAGACTATGGCATAACATACATGGCACTCTCCTCCTTCTCAGTAGTCACTGTTTGAATTCATGTACCTTAGATCTGATGGAATAAGAGAAAAACACTGTATTTTTCATAATGTTTTATCATGTTTCTTGCAGTATCATGCAGTAATTACACATTTTCTCTATCTCACTGTAGCAGCATTTTGACTGGATTGACTAATGACATTTGACCAAGTGAAAAAAAATCATGCCAGCAGTGATATTCTTCAGCATGCTTCTCCAAATGGCATCTGCAGATCCCCCTGGGATATACTCCCATTTTGTCTGTGTACAGCTGAGAAGGTAGACTGACTAAATGAAAGAACTAACGTCTGTACTTGCATCTCAGCATGCTTCATACATGTTGACACTTTGCATTGCTCCCTACAGTGCTCTTATTTTGAACATGCACAACTCATGTTAGACAAATCCAGTGAAGGTAGGTACTGCTCGTAGTAATGTAGATAAACGTAATTCATACAGTGACAGTGTTTTTTATGAAGAACACTGTTGCATAATTCTTGACTTGTGGAATGCTTCTTGCCAAGGATACCATACTTCTGACTAGTCTACACAAGTATGGGCACCTTCTTCTCATGCTTTACATCCGACCTACAACCTTTACATAAGACTATATGCTATTACTTATGGGGGTATATGGACGTGAAACTCTTCCGAACTTTTCTGCATACAGTATGTGACTGAAGACTCTTTTTTTTTTTATTTTTTTGAGTTGCAGTCTGTCGGCTGTATGACCTGTTCTAGCTAAAGTCATTTGTGGGCAGTTAAGCACCCTGTTGGAGGTCCTTTCTCTTTACTTTAATATGTGGTGAAATATTGTACCTCTCATGTTAGAAAAGAAAGGGAAATGTGACTGCAATTAACATATCCATTATTAAATTTAAATTTTCTCATTGTCGCTTCTGTTTAGACCATAAACATAATTAATAAAGCCTGTTCTGTCAGCCCTTTGTACCAAAGACCATTCAAAGTTGTTTCAGTTCTTTGAAACTTTACATTGAAAACAATAGTATCAGACAATGGTTCCTATTAGGATGGATATGGAGTCGTCTGCCATGTATATTTCCCTTCAGCCTAATAAGAAAGTTGAAAAGTTAGAAGAGGAGGCCATACTACCGGAGAAGTCCGCTGCTTTTGATTGGTTGAAGTCAGACTTCTCTGGTGAGGCACTTAATCAGACTTCATACTGGCCAGGCGTCGTACCTGTTCTTCCTGTCAGGACCCCTCAGAAGACCATCATGGTGAAGGGCTGTGTAGCACATTTAAGTCAAGCGACTGGAATACCGATTTAGTCACGAAGGGAGAGCCAAGGCTGAACATCTTTGAGGAATTGGGCGAGTCCCACAAATTCAACTCTGAGAAAACATCTCTAGTAGCCTTATGGAGGTAAATCCGGGTTCTCCTTTTCCTTTTGCAACATCCTTAGAGACCCCTAAGACAAGAAAGCAAAAAAATACTAAACACATTGCACTTCCAGCTGTGCTAGTTACTCCCCCAAGATACCCTACAGAGGAGCAATTCAATTTCTCTAATGGCTGTCATGACTTTGCAACCTCCCACATTTCCTGCTCCTCCCTGTGTTTCTACACTTTGTAAATGAAAGGGGGAGCTGTTCTGACGAAGAATTTTCTTCAGATTCGAAGTCTGAGGATTTGGATTATTTTACCCAAAATCATTCTCGTGCAGGTTGTGAATCTAAGGTGGATGGTGCTGTCTCCTGATTCGCCTCATGGGACTCTATCCCTTAGCAGTACCATTTACGAAGATCATGGAACATTGTAATTGAAAAGGTAAGCAAATATCTGATTCCTCCAAAAAAAAGATGTGACCTTATGCCTAAACCTTCTGTTATTCCACCAGTTGTAGAAATCTTGGTGAGGATGCCTTGTAGTCAGTTTCTCTGGCTCCTGAATCCCAGCCACCTGCATACAAGAAGCTATACAGATTATGCAAAGTACTGATATTCGTAAATATTTGTATACAGATCCTGCAGTTATTTCATTGGAATTGGATAAGGTCTCTAAGCTGCTGCCTTTCACTAATGCTTTACCAAATGATAAAAATAGCAGGACCATTGACAGATATGGTAAAAAAAAAAAAAAAAAAAGTTTACAGATCTGCCACTCTGACCTATTATGTCATGAACTATGAAGCACATATAACCAGATACATTCTATTTTTGATAATGTGGCTAAAGTGATTTCTAACATTCCTAAGACACTGTCTTCCTTAAAGGATATGCTCATTTCAGCCTCCCAAATAGCAAGGCATTCCGTCAAATGTGGGTATGATGCTGCTGGTGCTTCCTGTATGGCACCTGCCACTTGTTAGAAAGTATGTCTTGCCCAGACTGAAGTCCTTCCCTGATCATGTCAAAGCAAAACTACTTGATGCACATTTAGACAAAGGTGAACTCTGTCCCAAAATTCTCAGTGGAGTTGTCAAAAATTATACAAGGTTTTAAATAGTTAATTTGATGCTGTCCTTCTCATTCTTCCTCATTATTGGGTCTCTGCTCAGACTCATTTTACAGACTTGGTTCCTAATCTTTATCTCCTCCCTCTACTTGGATCCTAATCTCGAGCTCCTCCCTCTACTCAAAGTGCTCCACCCTCTCTACAGCTTCCTCAGATCTTGTTTGCCGCCTCAGGGAACGGGCGCAGATTTCTTCTCATGAGTGACTGCAAGTAACTTAAGCTAAATTTTTGTCTTTCTGGTTGCTAAATTTTCTCTTCTGTTTGTTAAACTTCCCGTTTCTTACCAATATCCCTTCCCAGTAAGTTTCTATAAGGCATTGAGGTCTTTTTTTTTTTGCCTTTTCTTTTCCCTCTTCTTTTTCTTGTCAGGGCCTTTCCTGCCTTCAGACTTAACAAAAAAAAAAAAAAAAAATATATATATATATATATATATATATATATATATATATATATATATATATATATTTATTACAGTTGGTTAGTTTGTGTGTCTGTTAAAAGCTGTTAGCTTTAATAGTTTAATTAGTCCCTACTGTTGTAGGTGTTCATTAATACTGTTCAGCTGCTGTTGATATTGTTTTTCGGAAGTGGTGTGTTCCCTTTTTCTGTGTTCCAGATGTCAGACAAACACTCCAGTTTTAAATGTTGCGCTGCCTGTTCTCATAAGATTCCTCAGTCAGATGTGTATGAGAAATGCATGTACTGTCTTGGGCCAGAGCATTTGCAGTCTAACTGTTCTAGTTGTGAAGGATTTAATCTTCTGGTTATCGCAGACCACAGGAACAAATTGATTCTGAAAGGGCTGTTGCCTGCATCTTCCTCTTCTTCACTAGGGCTCAGCCCCCCCTCTACAAGTCGTCATGGATCTTCATATTCTAAGAAACGCCCTCATAAAACTTTGAGGGTCTCTTTTGAGCCACCAGCAAAGGTCTGTAAGCCCTTGGATCCAACCTCCTCGGATCTGAGATCATCTCCTTCTGCTTCGGATTTGAAGAGCTCCTCATAATCGTTAATGTCATTTCTGTGTAAGGTTCTCCTAGGCCTTCTACCTCCACCTCAGATCCTAGATCTAGGGATCCTATAGCTAGGAGTCTAACCCCTGAGTATTCAGTCAGGACTGTTTCTTTAGCCTTACCTGCAGAGTTATTACAAACTCCTAAGGGGCACTTGAGTACTGGTTCAGCTACTTCCTTCAGGTCCTCTAGGAGTTTTTCCAGTATAGACATGGACAGGATGATGCAGAGATTCCTAAAAACTCAGATTCAGATGGGGGTTTTATCGGCTCCATCTCCCTTTGGGTCTTTGAGTGTTCCTGCCCAAGCTATTCAGTCTCCTTCTCCAGTCCAACCAACTGCTTTAGAGACCCAGGATCCTATATACCCCAGAGAGTAATCGTTGGATTTGAGGAAGCTCCATTCCTTGACTCCGACAGTTACCCTGACCGGCTCTGCTCCTGTGTTGTCAGATCAGAGTGGGTTTCTGATCCGAGAGGTCAGTGTCAGATCCGAGGGTAATGGCTTCTCTCTGACTTTGTCGGATCCGTCCCTTCCCCTCAGCACTTCGGCTCTCAAGAGCTCTGGTTTGATTCTGTCTGGGGGCTGTGGCTCCAAGGTTGTTACTGTTCTCTCTTCCTTGCCTCTGAGGGAGAGGGAGGGGGGCTTGCCGGGTCTGTCAGCTTACCAGGTTGTGGAAAAGGTTTTCTCTTCTCACAGATCTGACCTCTTCTATCTCTGATCCTCCCCATTGCCCTCCTTTGGATCTGGTTAACTGAGCCTGTCATGCTTATCCAGGGTCAGCCCGTCCCGAGAAGTCCCCTAGATCTCTCCCAAGAGGGAGCCCCCTCTTCTGATACCTCCCATGATCATCCCTCAGAGGAGACTCATAAGAATTTGTGCAAATGGAGGCACTTAGACTCCCCTCTGGAGTCCCTCACAGAGGACACAGACTTCGATGAGGGAGAAGGATCCCCAAGATTACCACCAGATGATGTCTCCTTTGGAAACATCTTAGAGATCCTTAGGCAAAGAAGTGACTAGTCTGCGCAAAATCCTTCTACTGAGAAGTCTGTGTTTTTGGAGACTTTTGGGGCAGAGTCGTCTACTTCTTATGTGACCCCCCCCCAGTGGGTGACCTATAAATCTAGTTTCCCGCTGGGCCTGGAAGGAGCCAGACACTGCTGAACCCATTCCCAAGTGCCCCAATAAATTCTTATCCCCCGCCAAAAACAGACTTAGATCAAGGGTGTTCCAGTGGGTGCCATGGTTGTGGCAGCAGCTACCAAAAAGGAGCTAGTTTAGCAGAGCTCCTCTGTCCATCTGCCTAACAGGGAGTCAAGACCGATGAGCAAATTTGGTAAGCACATCTATGTGTTGGTTACCTTTGTGCTGAGGTCTTTGAACTACTTGGCACACTTCACTCATTTGCAGAGAGACCTGGTCAAGGAGCTTTCCAGTTCTCTTGAAGAGACCATGTCGGTGGTGGACTTAAAAAATTGTCTCCCCAACTGGCTACTCTTCTGTTGCTAATTCTTCCATGAGGTTCATCTCTCATATAGCGGACTGCACCACACGGGCAGCCAGCTAAGGTATTTAAATCAAAAGACGTGTCTGGCTGAGGCTTTGTGATTTTGCGGAGCCTTTTATGGCATCATTTGTTAATGCCCCCTTTGATGGCTCTTTATTTGGGCCATCCATCAAAGATACCTTAACTTGCAGTGAACAGGAGGGAAAGACTTTCTGCCATGGGGATCAAGTTTTCTACTCCTCAAGGCACTTTCTCCAGGAATCATTGAGTTAGTAAAAAGACTTGGTTCCCAAGATCCCATGTTTTTATTTCAGGGTCAACGTGGGGATTCTTCCTCTAGAGGCAGAGGAGGAAGTTTCAGTGGAAGATGCTGTCCCTGGGGCAGAAGGGCGGACCCTAAAATCAGGGCTGCAGAGAGCCTTTCTCCGATAGTTCCTACCAGCGCTCCTGAAGTGTTGTCTGACCGATAAGCTGTAGAGACAGTTGGGCATGGTTTTACACTCCATTTAGGCATCTGGACCAAACTTACAAAAAATTCCTGGGTGCTAAGCATAATATCCATAGCCTACTACATTCCATTTTCTTTCCACCTCCTCAAAGTCAGGTGAGACTCCCTGGCCTACCACCCAGTCAGAGGGGGAGTATGCAGTACTAGAAGTTCATAAGCTACTGCAAAAGAGAGTCATCCAAGAGGTCCCAACCAAAGAAAGAGGATCCGGAACATACTCCCACTTTTTTATAATGCCAGAGAAAACCGGGGATCTGAGCAGTCTGAACCTGTATGTAAAGAAGTCAAAGTTCCAGGTGGTTACTGCTAAATCCATTCTACTGATGTTGTGAAAGTCGATTGGATGTGCTCTGTGGATTACAGGACTCACTACTACATCAAAATGGACAGGTACTCCAGAAGTTATCTGTGCTTCAGGCTGGGAGCCAGTCATTACAAATTCAGAGCACTGGTCTTTGGATTCACCACAGCCGCCAGGATGTTTACCAAATGTATGGCAGTGGTCGCAGCTCACCTGAGACTGCAAGGATGCCAAGTGTTTCTGTATCTGGACGACTGGCTCCTAACTGCCCCAACCAGGCATCAGATAATTCAAGCCAGGAATTGTCTATTTCAGATCTCCAGCTCCCTTGGTATCACCATAAATCTAGTCAAATTGAATTCTTCTCCAGTACAAAGACTGGAATTCATTGGTACTCTGCTGGTTAATTCAAATCAAATGGCCTCTACCCCCTCATAGCATAATGACATTGAGACATCAGGTACAGTCCATTCCAGATATTCTGTATCCACCAGCAAGATTGATACCTTCTCAAGTCCTTGGATCTGTATCAGCTGCCATCTCTCTGGTTCCATTGGCAGCACTTTTTATGCAAGTTCTCTAGTGGACTTTAGCTGTTCAGTGGTTTATTCTTTACCATCTCTTGACTGTTCCTGTCGGACTATCATTGATCTGCAGGTGTCATCTTCAGTGGTGGATTTTGTCAGAAAACCTTTACATTGGCAGACCTTATCTTCTTCCTTCCTCCTCAGCCACTGTAGGGGGCATTTCATGGGGAAGATGGTCCAAGGCACGTGGACTCATTCAAAGACCAGGTTGCATATCAATGTCCTGGAGATGAGAGAAGGCCTCTTGACATTGCAAGCGTTTCAGGACATTCTTCCCTTTGGAACTATTGCAATTCATACAGACATGTCAGTAGTGTGTTAGAACCCATTCATATCCATTGTGCACAGAAGCCATGACGATCTGGGAATGGGCAGTATCTTCTGACTGCTTTTTCCTTGCAATACACATACTGGGGAAGTTCAACGTTTTGAAGGACAAATTCAGCAGATCCATTCTGGTTCCTCACGAGTGGTCCCTCAGTCAGTCTGTAACAAATTGGATTTTCAGCCATTGGGGGTCAGCCTTGCTACAGTCTCTTTGCCTCTCCCAGAACAGCAAATGCAGTAAGTACTAAGCTCCGATACCTCCTCCGGGGGGAGTCACCGAGGATACACTAGTTCACGATTGGCCCTCCAGTCTCCTTTATACCTGTCCTCCTCTTTCTTTGATCCCAAAATGTATTCAGAAAGCCAGGAGAATGAAAAGCTCAGTAATCCTCAGTGCCACCTACGGGCCACATCAGCTATGGTTCCTCTGTCTCTGGTCTAAGCTGAAGTATCCTCTTTGGATTCTGGAGCCCACTCAGGACCTCTTGTCTCTCCCGACAGAGACTCAATACCCCAGTCTACATGTCCTCAACTAACCACTGGGTTTCTCTAATTCCATTAATTATATAAAGGTCCAGGCTTGCTTCGCCTGTAAGAGACATTGTGTTGGCTTCCCAAAAATCATCCACTAAAACACACACACACACACACACATATATATATATATATATATATATACACACACACACACACACAGAAGAAAATGGGAAAAGGTTGCTATTTGAGCTTCTAAAGAGAATATTGATCCCTTTTCAACCCCTTTTTCAGCTATCCTTCTTTTTCTTAAATCACTCTTCAAGAAAGGGGCTAGTCATTCTACTATTAAACTTTAAGTGCCAGCCTTATCAAACTTTCATGCTGGAAATATTTCTGGTTTCCTTTCTGTATCTAGATTTTGTTACGCAGCCATCTGGTCAAAGACTCGTACTTTTGTGTGACTCACTACAAATTGGATATTGTCTCCAAAAGCAGAGCTTCTTTTTGTTCAACAGTGCTCTGGCATATCCTTCCTTGAGGCTACTGAAGGGTAACATAGCTGGGGACCATGACCCAGTAGTGAGGAGGAATGGAAAGGACAACATCAGGTTTATAAGTTATGTACTAACCATAACTTGGCATCTGTGTTGTCCATTTTCATTCTTCTTCACCTTCCCCCCCCAGCCCAGTGACTCCTAGAGGATAGGATCCTGGTTTGAGCTTCTGCTTCTTCTTACCTTCTGAGAAATTCTTTTTTCTATGTACAGTTAGGCAGCAAATTCAATACGAGGAAGCTGTATAAAGGGTAGAGCATTGTGGGTAGATGGAGGAGCTCAAGAGTGGGATCAAAGTCTGTAAAATGCAGCCAAGTTGGATCAGAGGGTCTGATCCAAGACCCAATAGCGAAGAATGAAAATGGACAACACAGATGCCAAGTTATGGTAAGTATTTAACTTATAATTAATTTCCCCTATTCCTAAGTTAAAAAGGAGCTTCCCCATAAATCCCAAAAGTCTTCTCATTAAAAAAAAAAAAAAAAAAAAAAAAAAAAAAGGTAAATGTTCACAAAAAAAAGTGAAGACAAATCAAAGTCGAGATTCCAAGATGGTCGCCAGCTAGGAAGCACACTTCTCAGTCAGCTCCTGATAAAAATCTGCAGTCTAACCTAATCAGGGCATCAGCACTCCAGCTAACTCATCAAAAAACAGATAATACTATTATATAATAGATACTGAATCATCTTTGCTGCAAATTTCGTAAAAAAAATATAAAGAATTTATACTTATCTGCAAGAACAACATGTGCTGTTCTGGGTTTCTTTCAAACAGTACAGGCCTCGACAGTAGTTCACAGAAAGCTACTCAAAGAAATAAGCTTCCGATAAATATTGAACTATGGATTCAATGGAAGCTCAAACATAAAAAACAAGATTTTCTCAAATAACCACGCCTAGGGAAAGAAGTTTATTCAAAGAGACAAAAAACTGTAAAACAGCAACCTGACTTGCAAAAACAAACTACCAAAATGAAGCCAGAACACAACCCCTTTTTATGGAAGAGCTCAGGGCAGCTTTAACACCCTTGTGTGAAGTCCGTGCACTGGCCCACCAATCAAAAAGCCTCAATCCTCACCACTAACACCAGTGAGGGGCGTCCATATAGGGAAAGGATAATAAATACACAGTAAAGTACAATTTCCCTTAAGAGCACACAGAAATTGCAGTCAGTCTGGGGCTGGATTCTCCCTTTCTCTCCAAGTCCCCAATAAGACTCCTCACTGGCACAGCTGTAGGGTCCAGATCTCAGCCTAGTGGACAAGCTAAAACCTCAAGCACCCTCTCTGTCCAACCAGTGCTTTGTGTCCCTGCCCAAGTAGCTTTGAGATGAGAGTTTATACAACCACACAGACACTCCTGGGGAAGGCTGGCACAGGTTCTCCAGCTGTGCCCCTTTGATCCAGACTATACGGTAGAAATCACTGCCACCACCCAGCTAATATTTGTCAGCTACTCAAAGGCCCTTATGAAAGAGTGTCCAATTATACTGTGAAATATTATTATCCAAATGGGATGTGCAACCAAACAGTCAAGACTTATTTGGAGTGACTTAGTACAGTATCACTATATACATGCAATGTACTCTTAGAGCTTAAATTATCTCTACACAGAGCAGCCAAGGTTTAAAAATATTTAATAATAAATAAAAAAAAAACACAAAACAATACTTCTTACTACAAGGTGCTAGTCAAGAGTTCAGAGATCACAGAGAAATACTTAAAATAATGCAGTAGAAAAGTTCCGACATCACAGAAAAACAAACTAGTCTAATCATCCTATTTCCTATCTATATCTAAGAGAAAACACAGTTCTAAAATCCTACTTATATATAGACGCAGGCAGAGTGGTGAGTTGGATGTTCTCAAGACAAATGCTCAAATGCTCTCATTCTTTCTGTCCTTAAATTGATAACACAGTACCACTGATTCATTTCAGATTATATCATTTCTTTCTGGTTCCCAGGCTAACAGACTCTCGGAGGTTAATAGCCCTTTTGATCTTGCAGCAGGTCAGGAACCAGAACAATAAAATAAATTATACATGCAAATTCTAGCCATTAACTCTGGCCTCAAAACAATAAGCAGACTGCCTGTATCTAGACATCTCAGCTCCAAGTTTTGACATCAAAGAAATGGCTTATCAGCTTTGTTACAGCAGAGTGCATTGTTAAATTTTTGCAGTTCCACATTTAACACCATTTTTCCCATTTAAGTGAACAAGCCTGTGGCTTATATTAATATTTACAAATAACAGAATTATCTACAAAATTCTGTCTTGCTTGGCTGGCAGCCTTCACCTATCTTCACACCTTGCAAGAAGAAATCAATTCCTTTTCTACAAAATTAAATAGCTTTGGAAGTAATCTTGATCAAATACTAACCAGACTGGAGAAGAATAAGTTGTGGAAATTGAAATAAAAATAGAGGAGATGCAGTGAAGAACTAAATCCACAGAAAAAAAAACCGTGTTTGAAATCCAACAAAAAATAATAGACTTAGAAGCTAGATCAAGGCATAACAATGTGCTCACTAGAGGTATCCCTGAAACCTATGAACAAGCTTCTCTACAAAATGTAATAAAAGAAATCATTGAGCTATTCTTGAACAACAGTGCTTCAGCCCAAAATGTTACCATAGAAAGATTCCACCGTACATTAAGAAAATCACAAACTTTTGAAGCTCCAAGACAAGTTTATGTGAGAATTTTAAATGCACCACATGCTAATATGATCATACAAGCTGGCAAAACTAAAAAACAAGTTTTATGGAAAGGCAGTAAAATAACAATTACACAGGACGTACCCTTAGTCATTAAGGAACAGAGACAAGTTCTTTCACCCTTTTCTGCATACGTAATAAAACATAAAATAAAATTCCAACGGAAGTATCCTGCTTCCTTACATTTTCAATACAAGGGGTCCGCATACCAAGCAAACAACAAAGATGAAGCAATTTCTGCCTTTATAAAGGCGTTCAACGTGATCCCTCCAAAATAACTAATAAAAAGTAAGTAACAACTAATACTGTATGCATCAGCATTTAAAACGTAATTACACCATAAACGACCTTAAATCCAAGTAATACAGGCATCGCTAGCCTTTTTTACTTATTTTTTTTTAAATTAATGAAGGCAATTACATGTTTATTCCATGAGAAAAGTATTCATGGGCTCTCTTCCGTTGCAACATTCTAAAGCTGTTTTAAAAGGAAGTTGATCTCTGTCTGATGTCCCTTGACCTCGCAATACACACGTGAACTAAACCACAGAGTGATGTCAGAGTCAATTCAAGTCAATGGTAACCGGGAGGATCCAAAAAAAAAAAAAAAAGTGTAACTAAATTAAGAGAGCCAGTAGAACGCGCAGAATGACATCCAGGAAGTAAAGTGTAACAAAACAAGGCTGAAAATAGAGTGGCAACTCCATTTATTGAACTGGTTGGTTTCCAGCACCAAAAACTCACAGGTACTGCTAATTTTACTGTAATTAACTAGCAGTAGGATTTAGAAGACAATTGTAGAAGAGAAAACAATTAAATAATTGAAAGCCTGGAAGATAAGAGGAAGAGAGAGAGAAAGGAAGAGGAAAGGATAAGAAAAAGTACTGCGAATGTGATCCCCGCATAACAAACTGCTCATGCAGGAAATAAGCATCATGCTATGAGGACCTGAGGACCTGGAAAATATATCCTTGCAAAGAACATTGCTTCATGTACTTGTCTATCAAACATGTTACCTTAATAGCAGCCAGAGAACTTTAGAAGGTCACTAAGTGGTATAATTTACTTGTTGCAGTGCATTTTTTAATATGATGCTTATAGTGGAAATATCTCTGTTTGATATAGGCAGGACATATAGAATTGTAGTATATAGCATATGATCATACTAAATTGCTTCACATATTCTGCAGTAACAGAGTCTACTGCTATGTCAAGATTGTTAAATTGAAGATTACCAATTGAGGAAAACACTATATGCTGCACTTTATAGCAACAACAGATAAATCTTGACTTGTCTAGCTACCCTAGAGATATTTGGTGTCAACATAACATCTCTAAGCACTTATAATTAGTCTCAGGGTCTTATATTAAGCTAAAATATGGAAGTTACAGGATAGCAGTTAACCGTAACTCCTGATTGGGTTAGCAGTGCTTATGTTAACCATAACTTAAATATCCTGGCGAATATCCTGGCAGAATTGTGATGTTCCTTGGAATACGAAATAATCACTGTAAGATGGTTAGAATTGTTAGTGTTTTTAGAAGTTTAAATTCTAGTGTTATGAGTATAGTATTTGTTTACTGGTTCAACCCTTCTCTTTAAGAGGATGGTGGTAAGTGGTCAGGCACTAGGGAGTTTGTGAAAGAGCGCAATGTCACCTTTTCTTTATTTTTTATTTCAACACAGATCACATACTACTCAGCATGTGTTGCCAAACACTTCCCTCATAGCATTCAGAGTTACTTCAGTAACATGGGTATTTAACCTAATTATTATCTATGATGATTAGTCTAGCCTCGTGGAATATAAATGGCTTGCAAGACATTACAAAGAAAAAGCTAATTTTGCACCTCATATATCCATCAGACTCAGAAGTAACCTTTCTACAAGAAACTCATATGACTAAGGGACAATGGGACAGTGATATAGATAAAAATATTAAGTGGATTCAACAAATAATAGCAGCCGGGGATAGTACTGCATCAAGAGGGACAGTTACAATAATTAAGTCATTTAAAGGAAACATCGTCAAACATAGCACTGATACAAAAGGCAGGTGGTGCTACTTCACATGCTCACATCCAGCTTACAAAAAACCCTTACTATTTTGTGATGTCTATGGTCCTTGCAACTATCAGCTTGACTTTCTAACTGAAAGTCCGTCTGATTATAATTGGTGGAGACTGGCACATAATAAATCCATCTAAAGATAGATCGAATAAAAATAATCAATCACCTCAAGCCACAAACTTTCTATCAGAATTAATTGAAGACTTTTACCTAGTGGTTCCCGTCGAACTAAACAACACAGATAGTTTAAGAACCAAATACACACATTTCTCACCCTCCCATAAGCCATGGTCAAGAATTGACATATTCTTAATCGCTCAAAGCATAGCTGTTAACGAAGTTCATTATAACTCAGAACCTAGATCAATATCTGACCACTCAAAAATTTATATAATAACACAAAATAAATCTAGGTTTAGTACCTACAATACTTCACACTGGACCCTAAACTCAAACCTGTTGAAAATCAAAGAAATGGAGCAAGAAATTATTGACTCTCTCAATCAATTAAATGAAAACCTTACAAACAATAATACTCCTTTAGATATTCAATGGGCAGCTTTTAAAGCCACGGCGAGGGGTATCCTGATTCAAAATGCATCACTCTATAAAAAACTGAATAGAGAAAAAATAAGTAACAGAGGGTAAATTAAAACTAATCGAACTAGAACTACAAAATAATTTTCACTTACCCTTGAAAAACAAATGGCAAGCTTACAAAAACAACTAAATGAGATTCTAACACAATAATATACAGTCATAGAACTAAGAATGCTATACAAATATGTGGAATGACGCAGACCCCCTCCAAAATGCTAGCAAGACTTAATGTCAGAACCCCCCCCCTTGTAAAATACAAGAAATAAAATATAAAGATAAAACCCTTAACTCAGATAGAGAAATAATACAGGCTTTTGAAGAAATATTTCAAAACATCTATAGTCCACAAGACCATATCCATGATGGCCTTTTCCAAAATTTTACAGACAACCTAGAATTCCCTCAGATTAATGATACCCGATCTAACAACCTAAAAAGTCCATTAACAGTAGAGGAAGTAAAAAAGGCTGTTGAAAAGCTAAAATTAGGGAAAGATCCTGGTCCTGTTGGGTATGTGGCAGAGTTCTATAAACACTTCCAACAATAATTAGCACCAATATTTTTAAAAATGTACAACCATGTAATAGAATTTGGCATAGCAGACTGCTGTATTAAGAATTCCAAGACCATATTTATCCCAAGACCAAACACTGACTCCAAAAATCCGAACTACAACCCATTGCTTTGATAAATATAGATTTGAAAATACTTTCAACAATTCTACCATACAGAATGTCTGTCCATTTATAATTTCACCTGAGGAACTAGGCTTTGAGTCAGAGACAAGTATGGGATAATGCACTAACCCACCTATGTGCTAAGGACAAATCCCCTAAATATGCTTTATCAGTAGATGCAACAAAAGCATTTGACAGAGTCTATCAAAAATTCCTCCTTTTTATACTCTGTCAATTTGGATTCCCACAAGAATACGTAACAATGATCAAAACACTTCATGGTAAGGCAACTACAACACTTTATATTACTAAGAAAACATCTAACCCGATAAAAATTGTTAATGGCACCAGACAAGGGAGCCCCCCTCTCACCAAACCTGTTCAATTTCTGTATAGAAGCACTACGTCTATTAATTAGTCAAAGAACATGACATCACCTTGTTTCAGTATCAAAAACCCAAGTAAAATACACAGCCTTTGCAGGTGACCTAAATATTTACTTTCAATACCCTAATACTGATCTTGGTAAAATCTTAATTTCCCTAGACAATTTCTCCCAAGTATCAAGCTACGCTTTTAATTCTAATAAGTCCGTTATCTATCCACTAAACCTCCTAGGCCATAAGAAATTTTATTTTCCAGAGACTAATATAAAAGTGGAATATACTTTGAAATATCTAGGTATAATCTTTAGTCATACACAATCAGATATGATCAATAACCTATTTAAAACTTGGACTAATATAGTCTGCAACATCTGCAAATGGGAAAAACTTAAATTCTCTACTTTATCGAAGGCTTCAGTTGTCAAAGTGAACATACTCCCTAAAATATTATACCAAATGAATGCCACTTTCATGAAAATTCCAGCTACGTTCTTTAATAAAATAAAAGATGTTACGTGATCCTATCTCGCCTACATTCTGACTGATGGGTTCGGAGCCGATCCCTCGGCTCCGACTCGGCACGCTTATGCTATAGAGCGAGGCCTCTAATTGGCTGAGCTATCTTTATCCCAGGATGCACCACCACTAATCCCCCAGATCTCGTTTGCCGCTTACAGAGCTTGGACGTGGTCTCAACATTGGCTGGGCTAAGTACTATATATTAGGCTTTTTTCCTGTCAGTATTTGCTTCATTTTAAACCCAAAAGCTGATGTCCTTCAAGGATGCATCTGCAGTCCTTACAAATGGGTTGTCCTGTCGTCAGGCAGCCCTTCGGTCGGCCGGATTCCAAAGTCTGGGTCTGGCTTCGGCTGGTGTCGCACTTCACCCGACGTCATCGCGGCAGTTACTCGGGTATAAAGGCATCAGCCGACGCCATTTTCCTTAGTCTTTCTTGCCGCGTGGCGCCCGAAGCAGAAGCTGTTCGCAAGTGCCGGTCGGTCAGAACCAGAGATTACTACTACCGAATACTTCTACTACTACCGAAGACTTCTAAAAAGCTAAGTACCCCGTTGGGGACTCTTTCTTGCCTCAGCCGATGTCAGAAAAAGTGAATAACTGTTTAACTTGTGGGAAACAAATACCTCATAAAGATTTCCACTCTTACTGCTTACCTTGTTTAGGCCCAGACCACGACGTAGCAGCTTGTCTAGCCCGTGCTTCTTTTAAAAGACGGACGCTTAGACGTCGGTCGGAATTTGCTGAGCAGTTTTTCGGCTCTGATTTTGCTTATATTATGCCATCGGATCCTCCGACTTCACAAATATCCAAAAAACGCAAGGAAAAGGACCGACACTCGCGGTTTCGGCCGAAACCGCGGTTAAGACAACCGCGAGTGTCTCGGTTTCAGCTGAAACCGAGCAAGCGGTTCTTCCTTCAGCCGAAAGCTTACCTTCTACCGAAGCCTCTTCCAACCTGGTGGAATCGGCTTCTGAAATCCAACCTGCAGTTGTGGTTTCTCAGGAATTATCTGACACTATTCCCTTGGATATTTCAACCCCTGCACGTGGAGCTGCTAGGCCTCCTGCAGCCATGTCCATTAAGGCCTTTACCAGGGCTAAAGCAGCTAAAGCTACTAAATCTGTGCCTGTTAAGAACCCCTCTCACAGGCCTAGCTCCAGTTCCCAAATGCTTAGTTTAGCAGAGGATCTCATTTCTTTAATCCGGGGATCCCAACCTCTCCCAGACAGGGCCTCTCACCCACCTCCAGAGAAGAGGCCTAGAGCAGAGCCCCCTGAGCCAGTTTCCACAGATGATTCCTCTGATGATTCAGATAATACAGACCCTCCAGAGGCTCCTTTTTCCCCTTATGAAGACTCTGATGCTGAAGAGTCCATCCCTTCTGCCTCTCCACCTGAGGAATTTTCCTTTGGGGAAACCTTGCAATGCTATGAGGGAACAATTTCAGTGGCAGGGCCAAGATTTTTCAGACTCCAGAAAAAGGCTTAGAACCTTTTTGCATTTACCACAACATAGGCCTTTAGCTATACCTCCAGTTCTGTCTGTTGTAGATGATGCATTTAATGATGCTTGTACTGCTCCTGATTCATTACCTCCGGCCCCTGCTAAGCCCAATAGGTTCTACAGGGTCCCGGACACACATCACCATTCATACAAGGCTCCTTTTGCAGATCCCAAGACTATCTCCCAGGGGCCTAAGGCTGTAGCATCTACCTCTACCAAAAATCCCCTCCCCTCTGAAAGGGAATCCAGGTCCTTAGAGAGATGGGGTAAAAAAGTTTACACTTCTGCTACTCTGTCAGCTAGGGCCTTGAACTGTCAATTTCATATGATCCAGTATCAAGAATTTATGCTAGACCAGTTAACCAAAAACTGTCCTCTGATGAACCTTTAGACAAGAAATATGTTCAGGAAATGGTACATAACATTCAGCAAGTTAGTAACCATTCTTTAAAATGCGGCTATGATGCACTGGAGGCTTCCTTTAGATCAGCCATGACTGGCACAGTTATCAGAAGGCATGCATGGTTAAAAGAGCAGGCCTTACCGGACCATGTCAAATCAAAACTATTAGATGCTCCCATGGACAAGGTCAATTTGTTTGGCTCTCCTGCACAACAGGTGCTGAAGAAGATGGAAGAGAAGGCAAAATCTGTCCAAACAGTGAAAGATTTCTTACAGGTCCAACCTCCAAGGTTTAGCAGGAATTGGCCCTCCAAGAATTGGTCCTTTCCAGACTCCTCCAAAGCACAGAGAGGCAGGAATAGGCATTCAAGAGGCAGAAGCCAATCCAGAGGCGCCTACAGGGGACGCCAGTGGCAGGGTAACAACCAGCGAGGCACAGACACAGCCACCACCACTATTACAGGACAATCACAGTGACTTGGCTCTGGCACCGCCTACCAGGGAACAACTAGAAGCACCCTTAGGCGGGAAACTAGCTTTATTTACAAAGAACTGGCATTACATCACAAGAGACAAGTGGATTTTGCAGACAATAGACCAAGGTTACAGGTTTCATTTCCATACTCTACCAGGAAAGAGAGGAATGCCAAACCTACCTCCAAATCAAAAGGCAGAAGCTCTACAACAAGTAAATCAATTATTAAAGATGAGAGCTGTGGAAAAGGTACCACATGTGGAGCAAGGAAAGGGCTTTTACTCCAGACTCTTCCTAGTACCAAGGAAAGAAGGCAAATGGAGACCTATTCTCGATCTGTCCGCTTTAAACACATTCCTCATTGTTCCAAAATTCAAAATGCTGACCCTACAGCAGCTTCTTCCCATGCTGGGCAAGGAGTCTTGGCTGGTAACTCTAGATCTCAAGGAGGCATACCTGCACGTCCCCATACGACCAAATTGCAGAAGATACCTCAGATTTCTTGCAGGATCAGAGCATTATCAATTCTCAGCATTGCCCTTTGGCTTATCTACTGCGCCCAGAGTGTTCACGAAATGCCTGGCATCAGTAATCACTCATTGCAGCCTTCAGGGGATCCAAATCTACCCTTACCTGGACGACTGCCTAATACAAGCGAACAACAAAAACAAGCTAGCAGAAGACTTGAAAAGAGTAATTTACTTTCTACAAGCCCTGGGATACACAGTCAATATAAAAAAGTCAAGGCTGATACCATCCCAAAAGATAACCTTTTTGGGTGCGGAGCTGGACACATCCAAACAAATGGCATTCCTAACAGTAGAAAAACAGGAGCAACTCCCTCTCTACTTCTTGGCATTAACAAAACAAAACCATCTAACAGCAAGAAAAGTCCTACAAGCATTGGGCTTCATGGCATCCTGCATAATTTTGGTCCCACATGCCAGACTGCATATGAGAAAACTACAGTGGTACCTAAGGAATTTATGGTCTCAGCAGAAGCACAGCCTAGAAACTCAAATTCCAATAATTCCATGCCTGAAGCAAGAATTCCAATGGTGGGCTCAGGCCTGTCAATCAAACGAAGGATTTCCCTTCCACAGCACTCAACCAAGCCAAACCATCACAACGGACGCCTCAGACCTCGGTTGGGGGGCCCACATGATGAACAAATGCATACAGGGTTTATGGACTCAAGAGCAGCTGCACCTACACATAAACCTAAAGGAAATGCTGGCAGTAAAACTGGCAATTCAGGCTTTCAAACCATTTCTTCGACAAGGCCAATTGTTGATAAGGACAGACAACACCACAGTTATGTGGTACATCAACAAGCAGGGAGGCACACATTCGTACCCTCTATGCCGGGTGGCCCTGGACCTCTGGAATGTGGCCCTGAGTTACAACATTCAGTTACAAGCAATCTTTGTACCAGGAAAAGAAAACACTCTAGCAGACATATTAAGCAGGACTACCACGGATGCCCACGAATGGATGCTGCATCCGGACATCTTCAAAACCATTACAAGAAAATGGGGTCTCCCAGAAATAGACTTATTTGCATCCCCACTCAATCACCAATTAAAGAAATTCTGCACCAGGACGTACCACCCACTGGCATGGAAGGTGGACTCCCTATCCTTCAGTTGGAAAAATCTGTCAGCATATGCATTCCCACCACTTCCTTTGATGCACAAGGTGCTATTGAAGATCAAAGAGGACCGTCCAAGGATCATTCTGATAGCTCCAGATTGGCCAAGGCAACATTGGTACCCATTACCGAGGAGCATGTCTCGGGAACAGATTTGGCCCTTACCCCTAGTTCCCTTGCTGTTAACTCAGGACAATTACAACACCCTGCATCCAAACCTGAAAACTCTGCAGCTGACTGCCTGGAACATTGCATAAGACAAATTAACCCAAATTTATCCCAAAGGGTTAAGGACATTATCTTAGAAGCTCGCAGACCTTCAACAAGGAAAACCTATTCTGCAAAATGGAAAAGATATCTCATTTGGAGTACTGCTAAAGGGGAAGATGTGTCACTGGTAAACATAGCCAACATCCTGGAATACTTGGCAGAGCTATTCCACAAGGGCCTGTCCTACTCTTCCATTAAGATTCATGCCTCAGCTATTTCAGCAGAATACGACTTGGATCCTCCAGTTTTCTCACATCCTCTGCTCAGGCAGTTTCTGAGAGGAATTAAAAATGTAAAACCTCCTAGGAAGCCACCATTACCTGCATGGGACTTGAACTTTGTGCTAGAAAAATTGACACTACCTCCTTTCGAACCAGCAGCAACAGCAGAATTGCAATACTTATCATGGAAAACTGCTTTCCTGCTGGCAATCACTTCAGCACGAAGGGTTTCTGAGCTACAGGCATTAATGGCAGTACAACCCTTTCTGATCTTCCATCAAGACAGAGTGTCCATGAGAACAAATCCTACTTTTATGCCTAAGGTGGTCTCCAGAGGATCTTTAAATCAGGCTATCCACCTACCTACATTCTTCCCCAATCCACAGAACAGGGGAGAAAGACTGTTACATACCTTGGATGTACACAGACAATTACGCTACTACCTGGACAGGACCAAGAGCAATAGAAAAACTGACCAGCTACTGGTAGCATATGCAGCAGGAATGGAAGGGAAAGCAATTACAAAACAGACAATATCTAAGTGGATAGGAAATTGCATTAGATTTTGTTACTCCTACCATGGAAAGAAAACTCCAGAAAACATCAGGCCTCACTCTACAAGAGCTACAGCCACTACCACAGCTTTTCTACGAGGAGTGGCTACCAAAGACATTTTAGAGGCTGCTACTTGGAGCTCCGTGCATACATTTGCCAAGCATTATAATTTACCTTTATACTCTAGATCCCGAGCAGGTTTTGCCACTGCTGTTTTGCAAGGGATCTTAACTACACCATAATTCTATCTTTCCTTCTCCCCCAGTTTGGCTATGGTATTCTACCCATTTGTAAGGACTGCAGATGCATCCTTGAAGGACATAGTACAGTTTTGTAACTACCATAAATGTAGATGTCCGATAGGAATGCATCTGCAGTCAGGATTACCCACCCTCCTTCCCCTCTGTGGTACTCCTAGGGTATTTGCCCCTCTTATAGCTAGCTGGGGGAATCTATTATGGTGTATTTGTTTGTATATATGTACATACATGCTTATTTTTTTGTTTGCTCTCTAATATTTTGAACCATTGGCATTTATCAAAATTTAGCCTTCCTAGAGGGCACCTGGCATCTGGGGCAAGAAACACTGAGGAAAATGGCGTCGGCTGATGCCTTTATACCCCGAGTAACTGCCGCGATGACGTCGGGTGAAGTGCGACACCAGCCGAAGCCAGACCCAGACTTTGGAATCCGGCCGACCGAAGGGCTGCCTGACGACAGGACAACCCATTTGTAAGGACTGCAGATGCATTCCTATCGGACATCTACATTTATGGTAGGTACAAAACTGTACTTTTTAACGGCTATTCTTTGTGTACGAGTGTTTTTTCTAAAGTTTGGTTAAAAATTTCTTATTTTTTCCTGTCAGAGAAGGTTCCGTTTTAGTTGGCCTTCCCCTGTGGTTACTACTACTTTAGTGGTTGTGTGTGGGTCAAGTACCCGTTTAAGTTAGAGGGTCTTGACCCTCCTTATTTCCCTTTCTCTTTCTGATAGTCTTGTGTAAAAAAAAAAAAAAAAAAAAGTTCGTTAGTTTGAATATTTACACTGAGTTTGTGGTTTTCATATTCTGTTCCTGTGTTAAACCCTTTGGTGTTTACTGTAGTTATCTGTTCTTTTTTTGTAGGATTATGTCTAAAGAACATACACCCTCCGGGTTTAAAAAGTGCACGAGGTGTGGCTTCAAAATGTCCATAACGGACCACTCCTCGTGCGTCTATTGTCTTGGCGCTAAACATCTGCAGGAATCGTGCAGTGTATGCCATGCGTTTTCCTCCAGAGTCCTCCAGGAGAGGAAAAACAAATTAATCCTCAAAGGATTAATCAAGCCTTCCTTCGAGGAGGCTTTATCTTCCTCTCCGTCTCCTTCAAAAAAGAGGAAAGCGCCGGCTCCGACCAGTCAGTCGGAACCGACGGCTAAGAAAACTAAGCAGACTTCTCCATCGGCTCCACGGACTTCGGAGCCGAGGTCGGAACGGTCTGCCTCGATGCCTCCAGCCTCGACCCCTCTGGTTTCGGAGCCGAGGTCTGGGGCATCAAGAGGCGGGTCACCCTCATCGGCTCCACTGATATTGGAGCCGATAAGGGTCATCGGCTCAGACTCTTCCCCCTCGGAGCCGAAGTCCTTATCGGCACCGAGGGAAATTTCCTTGAAGGTTTCCTCGGAGCCGATAATTGTTGAGTCATTTCGGAGCCGGTCCCCGAGCCCTTCGGAGCCGATGGAGAAATCGGTTCGGGCCCAATCGGTATCCTCGAGATCATCCAAGATGTCTGATTCGGACATCGACAGGGTGCTCCTTCGACTCTTCCAGTCTCCGGTGTTCCAAAAGATGGTTTTGGCTCCAGCCCATTTGGCTTCGGAGCCGATGGTCCACTCCCCTACTGTTCTTCCTCCTCCAACAGCTTCGGCACCGTTAGAGCAGGTGCTGGTGGAACCAGTGGAGGTGTTAGGGTCAGACCCGACCCTGGCTCCGACTCCGGCTCTTGGGTCGGAGTTCAGTGTAGGGGTTTCTTCCTTCGGCCCTGGGGGGGAGGCTTCGGGATTGATGCTTTCGGCCCCAAGTCTCCCTCTTGGTGCGTCGGCGGCGGGAGTACCGTCCACTGTCGTGGCCACGAAGGGGGGACCCTCCCAAGATTCTGGTGGTCCCGCCTTCAGGGCTATGAGGAGCGCTTTAGCCAAATCTTCATTGGCTACCTCCACAGTTTCCCCAGCTCCTTCCCTACATTTGGAGACTGGGTCATTGGCAGTCCCCCTATCCGTAGACAGCGGAGCCCCTGGGCCTCAGGTTACCCCCGCTGGGGTTTCTCCCCCTCCTGGAGGTCCTTCTGAAGCCTCTTCGGAAGAACCGCCCAGGAAGAGGACGTGCAAGAGGAAGCACGTTGACTCCCCTGACGAGTCTTTGACATCTGACACTGATCTCGATGATGCAGAGGGGTCCCCCAAGTCATCCTCGGATGATGTCTCCTTTGCGGACATCCTAGAAGCCCTAAAACAATGAGGCGGCTGGCAGTCCAAACCTCCCTCTGCTGATGAGTCGGTGTTCCTGAAGGCCTTTGGGGCTCAGCCCTCCGCCTCCTGGGTGTCTCCGCCCTTCGAGCTCTTGGATTTGATCTGTCGAAGGGCGTGGGAGCACCCAGACTCTGTGGAACCGGTGCCCGCTCGTCCGAACAAATTTCTCTCGGCGCCCCCGGATAGAGAGTTCCTTACGAAAGGTGTGGCTGTGGATGCTATGGTGGTGGCATCTGCTACCCAGCAAGATGTAGCAGAGGCTTCTACGTCCGTCCATCCTCCTAATAAGGAGTCTAGGAGCATGGATCGGCACGGTAGCGCACCCTTAGTTCAGCTGCCTTTACTCTGAGGTCCTTGAACTACCTGACGACTTCACGAGATTTCAGAGGGATCTGATTAAGGAGCTATCCGATACCCTCTTAGGTAACCTGCCTGAGGAGCTGGCCCAGACGGTTGGATCTCAGCTGGCTACAATGTCGCCCATTTCAACTCGTCCATGAGGCTCATTTCATGCGGCGAAAGGCGGTAGAGCGCGGTACAGGCATTGCTCTACGGAGACAAGCCTGGCTCCGCCTGTGTCATTCAGGAGGCCTTTAAGTCTTCATTTGCCGACGCCTTTGATGGGTCCTCCTGTTTGGACCCAAGGTAAAGACACACTTACCCGCTGTGAACAGGAGGGTAAGACTGCCAGGGGCACGATTTTCCACTCCCTTTCGGCCTTATCCCAAGGCTAAAAGAGGAGGGAAAATGTGGTTCCGTAGATCTCAGAAGTCTTACCCCTCTCAGCAGGAAGGTTCCCCCTCCAGAGGCAGAGGAGGGGGAAATTCATCCGGAAGACGCCGTCCCAGAGGCGGCAGAGGCCCTCGCAACACTGGAGACCGCGAGTCCTTTCGTGGCTCTTCAGCCTTTCATAGTCCCTGAGGGATTGCCCGGCTGTGCTGCTCCGGAGCCAGTCGGGGGACGTTTTTTGAAGCACCTGAAGGCCTGGGAAGGGATCACTCAGGACCGTTGGGTGCTTCGGATTATTGCCGGAGGTTACTCCATCCCATTCTCGCGCCCCCCCCCCAATCCAAAAGAATCCCGGACCCGCCACCCAGTCAACGGGATACCGCAGCCTCAGAAATTTCAAAGCTGCTGCAAAAAGGAGTCATCCAACCGGTCCCCGCAGACCAGATCGGATTAGGGACTTACTCAAGATTCTTTTTGGTGCCAAAAAAGACCGGGGACTTGAGGCCCATTTTGGACCTAAGCAACCTAAACCGTTCAGTCAAGAAGTCCAAGTTCCGAATGGTCACTCTACAAACCATTCTCCCATTGCTGGAGAAGGGTGTTTGGATGTGCTCCATAGATCTCAAGGACGCGTATTATCATATCAGAATACATCAAACGTCCAGGAGACATTTGCGCTTCAGCCTAGGTAGCAGTCATTTTCAATTCCGTGCGCTGCCCGTTGGTCTCACCACAGCCCCCAGGGTGTTCACCAAGTGCTTGGCAGTAGTGACTGCTCACCTGAGAAGTCTAGGATTCCAGGTGTTTCCGTACCTAGACGACTGGCTCCTAACTGCCACCTCCAAGCATCTACTTCTACGGAGTCTGCAAGCCACTATATCACTGGGCAATTCCCTTGGAATCACCTTCAATTGGCCAAAGTCTGTGTTGCGGCCATCTCAAAGAATAAGATTCATAGGAGTAGAGATAGATTCAAAACAGATGCGGGTCTATCTACCTGCAGACAGAATTCAAACCATTCAAAATCAAGTTCGAGCCTTGCTCCCCAGGTCCAAAGCCCCAGCCAGAATGGTCCTACAACTATTGGGATCCATGTCTGCCACAGTTCTGCTAGTTCCCTTGGCAAGGTTACGCATGAGAATCCTCCAGTGGCTTCTCTCAACTCAGTGGTCTTTTCAGGAACTCCCTCTCAATCACCTCATATGGATCACAGAATCTTGCAAACGGGACCTTCGCTGGTGGCTAGTGTCCTCCAATCTGAATCAGGGACGACCTTTTGTTCTTCCTCCTCCGGCGGCCACTTTGACCACGGACGCCTCCCAGATGGGGTGGGGGGGCATTCCCTGGGCAGGTCAGTCCAAGGCAAATGGCACCTGGAAGAGACCCCTCTTCACATTAACATCCTAGAAATGAGGGCAGTACTCTTGTCCCTCCAAGCCCTTCACGATTATCTCCCTCAGGGCGTAATTGCTGTGCACTCAGACAACATGTCAGTGGTCTGGTACCTGAACAAACAGGGAGGGACCAGATCCTATCCTCTTTGCAGAGAAGCCATGAGAGTTTGGGAATGGGCAGTCTCGACCAAACGCTTCCTAGAGGCTACTCACATACCGGGCAAGTCCAATGTCATAGCCGACAGGTTGAGCAGAACCATCCTCTCTCCTCACGAATGGTCTCTGAATATGACAGTTACAAGGCAGATTTTCAGCGAATGGGGAGTTCCGTGTTATGACCTCTTCACTCCTCTGAATGCAAGTGCAAAGAATTTTTCTCCCTAACCCCTGCTCCGGGAAGAGCCCCATGGACGATTAGTCCATCCTTGGCCCACCGCCTACTTTATGCCTTCCTCCAGTTCCTCTCCTCCCAGGGTGATTCAAAAGGCATCTCTCTTAGGGAGCAGGATGATCTTAATTGCTCCTTACTGGCCTCATCAAGTGTGGTTTCCTATCTTCGAAACATGCTCTGGAAGGTCCATGGTTCCTGGACCAGGTCCCAGACCTACTGATTCATCAGTCGGGACTACTACACCAGTCCCTACACACCTTAAAGTTGACGCCTGGCTCCTCCTCTTCCGACGATAGTCAGGAGACATGCACTGGATCCAGATGTTGTGCACATATTATCTTCAGCCCACAAGTCTGCTACAAAGAAACTGTATTCTAGCAAATGGAAAAGGTTTGCTATTTGGGCTCAACTCCGGGCCTGGACCCCATTTCTACTCCCGTGGCAGAAGTACTCAAATTCCTGACCTCTCTTTTCAATCAAGGCTCTTCAGTTTCTACCATCAAAGTACAATTGGCAGCAATTTCTAATTTTCATGAATCCATAGACCCACCTTTAATGAGCAACAGATTGTGTAAGACCTTCTTAAAGGGTGCTGCTCTATTAAGACCTCCGATTTCTCATCCTGCACCTCCATGGGATCTCGATATAGTGTTGCGTGCCCTGACTTCTTTCCCCTTTGAACCGGCAGCTACATGTGATCTAAAGTTTCTATCATGGAAGACAGCCTTTCTAGTGGCAATTACCTCAGCCAGAAGGGTTTCAGAACTTCAAGCTTTGTCAGTGAAACCCCCGTACTTAGTTTTTCATACAGACAGGGTGTCCCTCAGACCAAATCCTTCTTTTGTTCCAAAAGTTTGTTCTACTTTATGCTTGCAACAATCATTAGAGCTTCCAATTTTTTTCCCCAAAATACTCCAATAAAGCGGAGTTTATTTTCCACACACTAGATGTCCACAGGCAGTTACGTTTTTATTTAGATAGGACCAAACAATCAAGGAAAACAGATCAGTTGTTTGTATCCTTTGCAGAAAACAAATTGGGCAACGCTGTCACTAAGGTCACTATTGCCAAATGGATCAGGGACTGTATTACTCAAGCTTGTATTTATTCTAACAAAGAGCTTACCACTTCTGTCAAGGCTCATTCTACAAGGGCTATGGCTACTCGTAGCATTTCATTCTAAGCTTGCTATTGGTGACATTTGTGCTGCGGCTACATGGTCTTCCCCGCACACCTTCATTTCTCACTACAAATTAGATGTGGCATCTAGAGGACGAGCTTCATTTGGTTCCACAGTGCTCAGGAGTGTTTTCCAATGAGCCACCCGGGATTTAGGTGCTAGGGACGCTGTCCCATCAGTCAGAATGTAGGCTAGATAGGATCACATTACATCTTTTAGTTATGTACTCACCATAACTTCAGATGTTTGGGATCCATCTCGCCTACATTCCTAATAACCCACCCTCCTTCCCCCTTCCTTGGAGATCAGAGGATATCAGAAGGTCCGAATCCTGTTGTTTCATCTTGAAACATCTAACAATGTCATATAAACAAGCTGTGCATGTGTGCATGAATGCGGACAAACAAGATCTGGGGGATTAGTGATGGTGCATCCTGGGATAAAGATAGCTCAGCCAATTAGAGGCCTCGCTCTATAGCATAAGCGTGCTGAGTCGGAGCCGAGGGATCGGCTCCGTACCCATCAGTCAGAATGTAGGCGAGATGGATCCCAAACATCTGAAGTTATGGTGAGTACATAACTAAAAGTTCGACTAGCAAACTTCATATGGTACCTGAAGAGTACAAGAATTAGTTACAACAAACTAATACTCCCAAAAGAAAAAGGAAGTCTCAGCCTTCCGGACTTGCACCTCTACCATGAAATAAGTAATGCTAGCCACATTATTCAAATAGCTAACTACGATCCATTGGGTAATGAATAGTACGCATTATGGATTAAATTATTTCACCAAAATATTATTCCATCTAAAATTAACCTGAAAGCGATTCCCTCCCTAAATCAAGAACCCCTTAAGACATTAGAAATTCACCCAGTTTTAATCAATAAGTGTGAATATCATTAAAACTAAAAGATACAATCACTCTTTTACAACCAATATACAACAGTCCTGATATAAAACTAGCAAACTCTGTGTTAAACTTGGATCAATATCCATTAATAAAAAAATCATACAGTATGGGACTTTTACCAGTTACAAAACCTATCAATGGAAAACATCACAAACTTTCTTAAAGCAAGCAATAAATGTAGTGTGATAAAACAAATCTTATACTTAAAATAACTAAGGATATTATTGTAAATGAGCAAGATATCAAGGTAGCACAACAAATTCAAAAGTTGCTTTTATACCAAAAGAAAATGCTCTCAAACACGTATAAATTAATAACTAAAATTAAATATCAAAATACAATCCTATTTTCAATTTATTGGGAAGAAAAATGAAGTAACTTGACAGAAAATCAGAAGGAATTAACTATTGGAAACACCATAAAACTGACGACATTTAAGAAACTAATGTACACTCAGATCATGGTCTTCAATAATGCATACCATACATCTGTCCATCTTAACACATTTAATTCATCTAAGTCACCATCATTTAATTCATCTAAGTCACCATGTGAGAGTGTTCAATCTCGCCGTTTGTTCTTACACCTGGGTTCGGAGCCGATCCTCGGCTCCGTGTCGGCCGCTTAGCAAAGCTCTGCATCGAGAAGAAGCTCGAGACCAAACTAACTCCCACAATCCCCCTCTGCCTTTAACTCAGATCTAGTTTGCCGCTGCAACGTTCGCATCATTTTGATGAGCTCGGACCACCTCAAAGCTAAGATTAATTATTTCTTATATTTCTTGTATTATTTTTAGTATAAAACTTTTCTAAAGTTGATTGTGTGTATGCATGAGTAGTGTATCGAGGGTTTCTCGGTTCCGTATATAATTTTTATATACTTCTTTGAGTTATTCCCTCGGGGCCTACCCCACCCTTTTACTGGAGTTGACTATTGGATGTGACTTTATTAACAGGATTTGACAATTTTTTCTGGATTTGACACTTTTACTGGATTGGACATTTACTACTGGCTATTTCTCTGTTTTCTGGATTGATTTTGCTAACATGTCAGAAAAAGCTAAATCAGGCTTCAAACGATGCCAATGTGGACAGAAGATGTCTGTCACAGACAATCATAGCTCCTGTGTCTACTGTCTTGGCCCTCTCCATCTGCAAGAGGACTGCTCCATCTGTCATTCTTTCAGTGGGAGGGTCATGACAGATAGGCGCAGGAAGCTTATGGATAGGGGTCTTTTGAAGCCTGCATTCCAAGAGGCTCTGGATGCATCAGACCAGGCATCTAAGTCCTCGAAGGAATCAAAGACGTCGGAGCCCAAGTCATCGGCTCCGAGCTCTTCATTCAAAGTTCGATCATCGGTTCCACAGACTTCGGGGCCGAGTGTTGAACTGTTGTCAGTTACCGAGCCTCGAGTCTTGGAATCAGTGACGGAGCTCCCTCCACCTGCACTTTTGAGGTCGGCTCCGTCTTCGATTCCTTCGACGCGTTCTTCCAGGCCCCTCTCCGACACAGATGTAGACCGCGTGGTGCAGAAACTGATGGAGAATACGGCCTTGTCCAAACTTATCTCTGTCTCCTCCCAGTTGGTGTCGAGACTCGAAGGCCTTCCACTATCTCCACCTGTTCCTCCTCCGAGGCCCATCCAGTCTTCGGAGCCGGGAGAGGCTGATCTGTTGATTGTGGAGCCCTCGGTGCCGGATCCGTCCTTTTCTCGGTCGGCACCGTTCACCTCGACTCCGTCGGATCCAATACCGGAGTCTCGGAGCCAAGATCCATCCTTGGGTCCGGACTGAGAGTCGGACTGATGTTTCGTTCCGACGCCCTCTCGGGCCTCGGCTGGGATCGACTCGGCTCCGTCCTCGGGGTCGATGCCTTTGGTGCCTGTCTCAGGGATTCCTCCGACTTCTTCGGAACCGGGGGATACCTCGACTCGGGACCCGGGGGCCTTCGAACTCATGAGGAAGGTGTTGTCTGTTCAGACAACCACTTCAGCAGAAACAGCTTTTCCTTCCCCTAAAGGGCCGTTATCCTCCTCTGCACCCACGGCTACGTCTAAGCGTTGAGCACCAGTGTCTCAGTCACCCCTAGAGGGTGCCCCCTCTTCCTCGGAGGCTTCTTCGGATGCCCCCCCCCCCCGAGGAAGTTCTGAGGAAAAGACTGTGTAAGAGGAGACACTTAGATTCTCCACAAGAATCATTGACATCGGACACTGACTTAGATGAGTCAGAAGGGTCCCCAAAATCACCCTCTGAGGATGTCACTTTTTCTGACATCCTGGAGATCCTAAAACAGAGAGGTGATTGGCAAGCCCTTCCCCCTTCTGAGGATGAATCAGTCTTGCTGAAGGCATTCGGTGCTCGCCCTTCCTCCTCCTGGGTCACTCCTCCCTTCGATGAGTTGATGGAACTGATTGCTCGAAGGGCGTGGGAGGCACCTGACACGGTGGAGCCAGTCCCTAGAAAGCCTAACAAATATATTACTGCCCCCCAAGATAAGGCTTATCTGACAAAGGGAGTGCCAGTGGACGCTATGGTGGTGGCAGCTGCCACGAAAAGGAGATGTCGATCTTCCTCATCTGTCCATCCGCCTAACAGAGATTCTAGGACTATGGACAGGTATGGGAAGCGCATTTTTAGTTCAGCGACTTTTTCTATGCGATCCCTGAACTATTTGACCCACTTCACACGGCTACAGAGGGATCTAGTCAAAGAGTTGGGAGATACCCTCCAGGGTACTACAGATGCTGCTGTCTCGGAGAAGGTTACAGCACATCTCAATACCCTTACATCTGTTGCAAACTCGTCCATGAGGCTGATCTCATATGCAGCCGAAGGATCGAGTAGGGCAGCGGCTTCAGCGATTGCTCTTCGTAGACAATCCTGGATGCGCTTATGTTCATTTGCGGAAGCCTTCAAGTCTTCCTTTACTAACGCCCCGTTTGATGGTGCCACTCTCTTTGGCCCCAAAATAAAGTAGACCCTTACCCGGTGTGAGCAAGAGGGAAAGACTTTGCTGTCGGAGTCCGTTTTTCCACCCCATCTAGACCGTACCCCAAAGGGCAACGTGGTGGAAAAATGTGGTTTCGAAAACCCCAAGGATCTTTCCCAGGCACACAGGGTGATGCCCCCTCTAGAGGCAGAGGAGGGGGCAGAGGTGGAAGACGTCGCCCTGGCGGCAGAGGGGGTCCGCAGAACCAAGGTGACAGGGATACACTCCCCGGGAAACCTTTCCAGCACTCCTGAGAGAGGCCCGACTGTCCTACTCTGGGGGCAGTCGGGGGTCGCTTAGCTTTATACCCTCAGGCCTGGCAAAATCATAAATCAGACAATTGGGTAAAAAGCATTGTTACCAGAGGATACAGAATTCCTTTCCTATTGCCCCCAATCCCACAGAAAAGACTTCCAGATGTGCCGCCCCATCTGCGAGGTCCTGCACCTATAGAAATTTCAAAGCTGCTAGAAAAAAGAGTCATCCAACCAGTCCCAGCGGACCAAAGAGGATTCGGAACTTACTCAAGGTTCTTTTTAGTTCCAAAAAAGACAGCGGACTGGAGGCCAATTCTAGACCTAAGCAAACTCAATACCTTCATCAAGAGGGAAAAGTTCCGGATGGTCACGCTTCAATCGATCCTTCCATTTCTACAGAAAGACAACTGGATGTGCTCAATAGATCTAAAGGATGCATACTACCACATCAAGATGGCCAGGGCGTCCAGGGATCATTTGCGCTTCCGGCTGGGAGCCAGTCATTATCAGTTTCGAGCCCTGCCCTTTGGTCTGACCTCAGCCCCCAGGGTTTTCACCAAATGTATGGCAGTGGTAGTGTCTCACTTGAGACGCCTGGGATTCCAGGTGTTTCCGTATCTGGACGACTGGCTCCTTTCTGCCACCACCGAGCATCGACTGATTCAGGCCAGGGATTACACGCTACAACTTTATGTACATCTCGGGATTTCCGTAAATTTCGAAAAATCCTTACTACAGCCATCACAGCATATCTCATTCATAGGAGCAGAATTGGATACACGATGTTCTTCATCTCACATTGCTGCAGTCCTGACACTTGGGTAGTCCGCGACCGGCGTCATTTCCTCAGTCTTTTTGCATGGTCGATGCAGAAGCAGCTTTTGCAAGTGCGGTTTGCGTTCTGGAATTTTTCGAGTCGGAGTTTCAGACGAATCAAAGTTGGCTAAAATTAGAATAGTATTTTACCGGATGTCAGAAAAAGTGAAACTGTATTTCTTGTGGGAAACAGATATACCGTGGGATTACCATTTTAGTATACTTTTTGTACTGCTTAGGCGTTGTTGGCTGTCGTGTTGGCTGTGTCTGTGCTAGCAGCACGCACTATAGAGAAGAGAAGAGATTATTGTTTTTAGTTTTTTTTTGGGGTGTATTATAAAATGCCCGCGATGCTCCGGCGCTCCCCGCTCACAAAAAAGCAGGACAAAACAGGGGCTCCCAGGGCAGGCTCCTTTTGTTTGCAGGCCAGGTTTTGTTTCAGGTGTCAGGGTCTGTGCCTAAGAAGCATATGCTTAAGAAGGCAGAAGATAAGATGACAATGATTAGAGGTTCTATGCCCCCCTGAGGATAAGGTGGGGGGGTTGGAACCTGAGCTGGCAGGAGCAGTTGGCTTCTGAGTCTTGATGCTTCTGAGTTGAGGCTGGCTTATTTATCTCTCGATATCCATATAGATGATTCTCACTTCTCCTTCTCCTCCTTCCTCCTTTTTCTTTTTTCAGAGACTTCTCATTTCATCCATGAGGGAGCATTTAAAGGTCAGGATTTCGATTCCAGGAAAAGGCTTAGGGAATTTTGTTTCTACCCAGCATAGGCCTTCAGCCTAGCTATACCTTCTGTTCTAGGTGGAGGATGTTTTGCAGAGGCTTCTCTGAACCTCTGATTTCTTTTGCCTCCTGCTCCAGTTAAACCGGATAGATATTATAGGGTGCCTGAAGTAAGCAAAGTATCTAGAGTTAAAGAGTCCTAAAACCAGACCCAGAAACTGTTTCCACAAGGGGTGTTGTTGTTAAAAAAAAAAAAATTGTTAAACCTGAGATAAAGAGGCAAGATAGATGGGGAAAGAAAAAGATAGTTTCTTTCACTTTACTTCCTTTAGCTTTGAATTTCCACTTTCTTTGGCAAAGAAATTTTAAATTGCAATTATTTCACAGAAGTAAGGTAGATGCTTTAAGGAAGGTATTGGGAATTAAAGTGCATCATGGTAGTTTGCAGGATTGGGTGCAACAGGTGGGTAAGGGTTCTAACATGGTTTGGTTTGTGTGTTTGTGCCTTGGAGGCCTTTCTTTCGAGAGGTCTTCTTCACTGGCACTGGTGGTTGAGGGCAGGCCTGAGCATTTTGCATGAAGACAAGGATTTTTTAATGCAACTTGTTATCTTGTGGTGTTGTTTACAATCCTGTGTGTTGTTTTCTAAAGAAAATGAAGACAAGTAAAAAAGAAATGGAAGACAAGGCTAAGTTTTGCAGGACTGTTAAATGCAGTTTAGAGTCCGAAGTTTCCAAGTTTATAGATTAGGGCTCAAGCTTATGACTCTAGGGGTAGGTGTAGATAGGGTAGGGTAGGCAGAGGTATGGGCGGGTAGCAAAGAATCTTTTCCACCTGGGCAGGGAGTTCACCTGGCAGGGGTCAGTCCTTTCTCCAGGGAAAGGAGTCAGTCTCTTTCGTAAACCCAAGCCTGCCTTCTGCTTTTGGCAGCTGCCAGAATCTTTTCATTTCAAAGAGAGGGGGAGTGGCCCAACAAGACACTTAATTATTGGATATCATTCACCACGTAAGACAGATGGGTTTTATACTCTGCCCTTTTTTCTCAGCAGCTTTTACATTCCTCCTCAACCTCAGAAAGAGGCTCATGCTAAGATCTCACAACAAAAAAAGGAGCCAGGCAGCCGGTCAAAGCCTCTTCTCTCCTGTTCTTGGGCCTCGCCTCGAGTCCTTGGAAAGAAAGGGACGTGGAGACCAATTTTTGCACGTGTCTACCAAATTTTCTTCTCTGGATCCTCCAAGTTGAAGTTGACGACGTTCTCTATTCTAGCAACCTCAACTGAACAAAAACTGATGGTCTCAAATCAGATCACTGGATGGTAACTTTGGATCTCAAGGCTTGGATCCTTCATAATTCACGCTTTTCTAATTATCAGTGCTTCAGTTCTCTCTATTGGGACTCTGCATTATCTCTCTACTGCATTTGCCCTCTGAGTCTACTACCTTCAAAGTGATAGCTGCAAACAGGCTTTTCTTTATTAGTTTTCTTCACAAATCTATCCTTTGGGCGATTCTCTGATAAGGAAGGACGTGTTTCTTCAGCATTTGGGATGATGCTTCTTCAGCAGTGATTTCCTATATGAGATAGCAGAAATAAATCTGGTCTATTGTGCAAGACTCAAGACATAAAAGTGTGAGACAGATGCTTTGCACACTGCCACCCTTCAGATTTTTCTCTTCTACAACATCAACTAGATTGGTCTTTACTCCTATCAAAATCTCGATCAACCCGGATGACTTCAATCTTCAAGCCTTCAAACTTAAAGAATCTTTCTTTTCTGGCATGGCCAATGTACCAAACAACATATGATAAAGCATACTACCACTTTGGTAATGGTAACATGTATGCCAGGATTTGTAAACTTCAACTACATGGACATACATATGCCATTGGAGCAAAGGGTGTCATTGTGATAATACAGTCAGGCACAGAATCAGGATTCTCTGTGACAGACCAGAGGCTAGGAGCATTCTACAGATGACTTCACATAAGGCACAGCTTTGGCTGAATGAAAGTGGAGATCTAAGACAAGACAGATGGCTCGCTTGATGGACACTGATACATCCTCAAAGGAGAGCGGATAGAGCAGTTTGCATTAGAGGTTGAATTAGGATTTAGCATTCAGTTGTACGTGAGATCAACAAACAATTTACTTGTCCGTCATAAGCAGCATCACAAAACACATTACAAGGTGGGGATTTGTATATGCAACAAAGCAATCCACAATCAATTCCTCTATGCACTGGAGCAATGCAACTTGCAATCTGTTTCGCAAGGCACAGGTTAATCAGGTAAATGTGAGCATGGATATCAGGGAGATCATGCTGGAGTGTCACAGGAACAGATTCATGGATCCCTGCAGTGTCATCACAGTGTCATGACATTCACAGGCATGCACAGACTCATGGGATGTCCTGCCAAAAAGAAACCCAGCTTTCTTTCAATTCAGCAAATGCTAGTGTCAGGTTTTCAAAACCTCTCACATTCCCTGGCCTTTCCATCTCCTTTCATCCTCCCAAAGTTTGCTTCATAAAAGGCCGTATTGACAAGCCTAGCAAATGATGTAAAGGCTCCAGACATCCCCTCACTGGTAATAAGGACTGTAGACACTGGTCCCAGAGCTCCCCTCTACCTTTGATTCCATCTTCTTGGAAAGCCGATGACTCCCATTCATCAGCAGAAAGGCTTCATCTAATCTATACATCCAGCTGGTTTTGTCCTCACCACTCTGCCTCCTCTCCACTCAAACCATGAGAAGCCTGGCATAGTCTCACTTAGTTCAATGCAAGAGGAAGCCTTGAGATTTTAGTTTTGAGAGATTTTATGACAGAAGGAGCAAATGATTGATTGAATGTGGCCAAAAGATTTTATTTTTTTCTGGACAAAAAGCCAGACATGGTTCAAGGTTTGTCTTTTTCTGCTCTTCTTCAATATTAGGTTATTGAAGTTTCTTTGTCTTTCTCTTCCATTTCAATTCATTTCTAAGAATTTCAAGCACTTAGAGGGGCACCCCACCATTGACTCCCCATTCATGCTCCTGGCCAATTTGGGAAGATCATTTGAGCCTGGAGAACCACTGAATATCCTTTTTGAGAAATCAAATTTGTGTGTGTTGAAATATTTTTATGTTACATTTGCTGAGCTCAAAGGCTTGTTCTGAAATGTCATTTTCTCATGTTTTGGCTTTTATGATTTTTGCAAGAAGGGAGTCACTGTTATGATATTATCTGTTCTTTTTTATGTTGATTTTATCATTTAATCTGTGCAAGGATAACTTAACTTTCGTGCTAATCCTTTTTTTAAAAGTAGCCTTTCCTGATTTTGGGAAAGATTTTTTGCACTTTTTTATGCAAATTTATACAAATATGCAAAAAGCTTTTTTAAAGATTTTACTTCACAGCAGCTAGTGTTGCTTTGTTATTTCATTTTAAGTTTTAAGCAGGTAAGATTTTTGTTTTATTTCTAGTTTCTTGGTTCTTTGCTATACTTTCAAACTGCCTATGAAACTATTTCTTAATTCCAGTTGTTTGTTTTTTTGATCCCATCATGGCAAGGAGATTCCAGCTGCAACTAAGCCTCATTAAGGATTTTTTACTTTTCTTTACTTGCATTTGCTCAACCATTACCTATGTTAAGCATTTGCTCTTTTTAGGTTTGGTTGCTGCAGGGCTACAGCAGCATGTTGTCAGCTCTTCTCTCTTTGTGATTTGCCATCCTCCTTTACTCTTTATTGGGTTTTACCTCTGCTATAATGCTTCTTTGTGATTTGCCATCCTCCTTATTAGTACAGTTTTGTCTCTACCATTTTCAGGGCATGTTGTATGTGGACATAAATGTACAGTTTGTTGCTGTCCTCCTTACCCAGTTTAGGGGTGTCTGTGTGGGATTGTACCTTTCCCCTAAGTGGTATTGTAACATATTTTCAAGTTTGGTTTGTACATTGGTTTTTTTTGGTTTGGCCCATTGTATATTGTGTCTATATTTTTGAGCACCTAAAGTGTTTGAGTGTTTGGTCATGCTGGGCCTGAGATTGCGCCTAGGGTCTTCTGACATCTGGGGACCGACTAGACAATATAAGTAAATGCGCATTTGTGGTTTTGGTATTTGGCTGAGTGGGTCAGCGGCTGGTCTGTGGGCCTTCGACACTGAAGAAATGACGTAGGTACGGGATCTTTGTAGACTACCCCCTGAACAGGTGCGCAGCAATTGGGATCTTGAACATTATACTTTGGTACAGGAACAAATGGAACTGTACTTTGCTTAATTCTAAGGCTTCCTCCAGAAAGGATAAACTCCCTACGAAGCCATATATATCTTCTTCTATCATCCAGAAAATCCCCGGCGAAACTAGTTTTGAAGGTTTTGGGACTCATGGCAGCTTCTCTCATTGCGATACCCTTGGGAAGACTGCACATGAGAGTTCTTCAATGGCTACTGTTTGCACAATGGTCATTCCAAAAGCTACCCCTGACACACGTAATTCTCATCACAAACATATGCAAATCACACCTAGCTTGGTGGCTACAGACTTGCAATCTTTCCAGCGGAAGACCATTTGTGCTCCCTCACGACAGCAACGGTGACCACGGACGCTTCCCTGATAGGGTGGGGGGGCATCTTTCAGGGACAGACAGTCCAAGGCGAATGGACCAATTTGGAGTACAATCTGCACATCAATGTTCTAGAGTTGTGGGCAGTGTTTCTAGCATTGCAACACTTTGCTCCCCTTCTTCCTCTAGGGACAATTGCAGTTCAGACGGACAACATGTCCGTAGTCTGGTACATAAACAAGCAAGGGGGAACCAAGTCTTATCAACTATGCAGAGAGGCCATGAGAATCTGGCAATGGGCGGAGTCCACAGGTCGTTTTCTGATAGCAACGCACATCCCGGGGTTATCCAACGTCATAGCGGACAGGTTGAGCAGAGCCATCCTGTTACCTCACGAGTGGTTCCTCAAACAGTCAGTTGCGATGGAGATATTTCGCAAGTGGGGCCAGCCTTCCTGCGATCTGTTTGCATCTCCAATGAACACCAAATGCAGGAGCTATTTTGCCCTATTGCCCCCTCCAGGGGAGAAGTCCCCAGGGACGCTCTGGTTCATGATTGGCCCCCGGGTCTCCTGTACGCTTTTCCTCCTGTTCCCCTGATTTCAAAATTTCTACAGAAAGCCAGCAACCTGCAAAGGACAATTATCCTCATTGCCCCATTCTGGCCTCGTCAAATCTGGTTTCCCTCTCTTCTGGCACACCAAATACGGGAACCCTGGATCCTGGACCCAGAGCCGGATCTACTGACCCATTCGTCAGGGGCTCTCCACCCGTCGCTTCTCCCTCAGACTAGCAGCTTGGCTGCTCCGCTTCCCTTCTTAGCCAGGTCTGATCTTCTATCCCCAGCAGTTAAAAATATCCTGGTGGCTTCTCATAAAGCTTCCACTACAAAGATCTACACTAGTAAATGGAAACGTTTTGTGCACTGGGCAACTACACAACAATTGGAACCCGTATTAGCTCCTTTGAATAAGGTCTTGGAATTTTTAACCGAACTGTTCCACCAAGGGGGTTCTCCTGCCACTTTGAGAGTGCAATTAGCTGCCATATCAACCTTTCATGTGGGGGAAAGTGGGGCTCCTATTATGGCTCACAGACTTTGTAAGGCCTTTCTAAAAGGATCTTTCCATATTAGACCACCGGTTAGAAGTCCTACTTCACCTTGGAACTTGAACCTTCTCTTGTCACAGCTAATGCTACCACCCTTTGAACCAGCCTCTTCCTGTCCTTTGAAGTTTTTGTCATGGAAGAACCTCTTTCTGGTGGCTATCACATCGGCCAGGCGGGTATCGGAGCTTCAAGCTCTTTCTGTTAAACATCCTTATTTGATCTTTCACCCTGATAGAGTATCTCTTCGCACTAATCCATCCTTTCTCCCCAAAGTGTGCTCAGTTGATAATATTAATCAGTCCATTGAACTCCCCACCTTTTTCAAGAACCATTCCAATAAGTTGGAATATATGTTACACAAGTTAGATGTTCATAGACAACTCAGATTTTACTTGGACAGAACAAAGGATCACAGGAAAACAGACCAGCTCTTTGTAGCCTTCTCAGACAGCAAGAATGGTATGGCAGTTACAAAATGAACCCTGTCCAAATGGCTTTCTGATTGCATTGTTTTTGTTTATACTGCCTCTGAACAAACTTTATCTGTCAAGCCCATAGGGCACTCTACAAGATCAGTATCTACATCCCTGGCTCATGCAGCCCGCCTGCCGTTAGACACTATTTGTGCGGCTGCCACTTGGTCTAAACCACATACATTCATTTCTCATTACAAAGTAAACAGGATTTCTAGGGACAGGGCAACCTTTGGTTCCACTGTGCTCAGGAACTTTCTTCCCTGAGTTCCTCAGGAACATGGAGCTAGGGACGCTACCCAGGTGTAAGAACAAACGGCGAGATTGAACACTCTCACATATAGAAGTTATGTCCTTACCATAACGTTCCATGTGGAGTGTTCATCTCGCCTTTGTTTTTACATTCCCACCCTCCCACCCTCAGGAAGAACGTCCAGTTTAGGTGCCTGGTTTGTTTCTCCTGCTTCTGCCTGGAGCAGTTGTTAGCTATGTTTATTTTTGTTTGGCATGAATGTGTTTTGCTCTCTTCTATTTCTGTTGGTTTGCTTGCAAACTAGATCTGAGGTAAAGGCAGAGGGGGATTGTGGGAGTTAGGTTGGTCTCGAGCTTCTTCTCGATGCAGAGCTTTGCTAAGCGGCCGACACGGAGCCGAGGATCGGCTCCGAACCCAGGTGTAAGAACAAAGGCGAGATGAACACTCCACATGGAACGTTATGGTAAGGACATAACTTCTATTTATTGTCCTTTTTGTCCTAATAAAGATGCTGATATTCTACATGCCTTCTGGAGCTGCAAAAAAAGTTTATAAACTGTGCTGCTCACTGAGATTCCTCTTAGAAAAAACAGGTTACTCAAAATCTAATCTACTATTTCTGAAGAAGTTCATTTGAATTAAATGAAAATTTTAACGTAAGGATGTCCTTCAAGGATGCATCTGCAGTCCTTACATATGGGTTGTCCTGCCTCAGGCAGCCCTTCGGTCGGCCGGATTCCAAAGTCTGGGTCCGGCGTCGGCTGATGTCGCCCCTTCCCCGACGTCAGAGCGCCTGGGGTATAAAAGTGTCAGCCGACGCCATCTTCCTCAGTCTTTCTTGCCGTGTGGTGCCCGAAGCAGAAGCAGTTCGCAAGTGCCGGTCGGCCAGCTCCTGTAACTTCAGCTACCGAAGACTTCAAAAAGCTAAGTACCCCGTTGGGGACTCTTTCTTGCCTCAGCCGATGTCAGATCAAACGCTTAAAGTTAATAATTGCTTGACTTGTGTGAAACAAATACCTCATAAGGATTTCCATTCCTACTGCCTCCCCTGCCTAGGCCCAGACCACGACATCTCGGCCTGTTCTGCCTGTGCCTCCTTTAATCGACGCACTCTTAGGCGTCGGTCGGAGTTTGCAGAGGAATTTTTTGGGGCTAGTTTCTCTTATAAAATGCCGTCGGAGACTCCCAACTTCTCATTTAACCAAGAAACGGAAGGACAAGGACCGACACACGCGGACCGTGGTTTCGGCTGAAACCGCTCCTAGGCCTGCCGCGAGTGTCTCGGTCTCTGCTGAAACCGAGTCCTTGGTACTTCCGTCCGTAGAAACCGCTCAACCAACAGCCTCTGTCCCGGAGGCCCTTTCTGAGTCTGTTATAGAATTACCCCCGGAAACCGGTGTTCAGGAACCTACCGACACCATCCCCCTAGACAAAACTACTCCAGCACGTGGGGCAGTCAGGCCTCCTGCATCCATGTCCATAAAAGCTTTCACTAGGGCTAAAGCTGCTAAGCAACAAAAAACCCTGCCTCCCAAGTCTATTTCTCAGGGATCCACTACAGGTTCTCAGATACTAAGTTTGGCTGAGGACCTTATTTCCTTAATTAGGGGCTCTCAGCCTCATCCGGACAGGGGCTCTCAACCCCCACTAGACAAGAGGCCCAGGGTTGAGTCTGCTGAACCTCAGTCCTCTGATGGCTCTGCTCTATCAGACTACCAGGAGGAGGCCTTCACGGCCTACGAGGATTCTGATGCAGAGGAATCTATTCCCTCTGCCTCCCCTCCTGAAGAGCTGTCCTTTGGGGAGACCCTTCACTCCATGAGAGAGCATTTCCAATGGCAGGGCCAGGAATTCTCCGATTCCAGGAAGAGATTAAGGACTTTTCTTCATTTACCTCAGCATAGACCTTTGGCTATTCCTTCTGTTTTAAGTGTCATTGATGATGTGTATTCTGAGTCTAGCACTACCCCTGACACCCTTCCTCCGGCTCCTGTTAAACCCGATAGGTACTACAGGGTCCCGGACTCGCATCATTTCCTTTACAAGGCCCACTCTGCTGACCCAGAAACTATTTCCCAGGGTCCTAAAGGGGTTGCAGCTGCCACTTCTAAAAATCCACTCCCCTCTGAAAGGGAGTCCAGGGCTTTAGAGAGATGGGGTAAAAAAGTGTACACTTCTTCCACTTTGTCTATGAGGGCTTTAAATTGCCAATTTCATATGATACAGTACCAAGAGTATTTGTTAGATGAATTGCAGAAAAAAATGTCTTCGCCTGATCCCCTAGATCGTAAGTCACTTCAGGATCTGGTACATAATTCACAACAGGTTAGCAACCATTTCTTGCAGTGTGGTTATGATGCATTGGAAGCTTCATGTAGGTCAGCAATGACAGGTGCAGTCATACGTAGACATGCCTGGCTGAAGGAAGAATCTCTGCCAGATCATGTTAAGGCTAAGCTTCTGGATGCTCCACTGGAAAAGCAAAAGTTATTTGGCTCCACTGCTCAAGAGGTCTTAAAGAAATTTGAGGAAAAGGCAAAATCTGTACAAACAGTCAAAGATTTCCTCCAGGTACAACCACCAAGATTCAGCAGAAATTGGCCTTCTAAGAATTGGTCCTTTCCAGAAGAGAGATTTCAAAGAGGCAAGAACAGGCGAGCCAGGGGTATAGGGCAAGCTAGAGGCTCCTACAGAGGACGTCAGTGGCAGCCTCCTAACCAGAGAGGTAGTGGAGGTCCAACAACTGCTGCACAAGGACAGACTCTATGACTTCACCTTGACCCCGCCGACCAGGGCTCAATTAGAAGCACCTTTGGGCGGAAAGTTGTCTTTATTCTCAAAAAATTGGCACAGTATTACAAGGGACAAATGGACACTGCAAATAATACACAAAGGATACAGGTTCCATTTCCATACATTACCAGAAAGAAAGGGAATGCCAAACCTGCCACCAAATCAGAGGGCAGAGGCTTTAAAACAAATTGCCAACCTATTGCAAATGAAAGCTATAGAAAAGGTTCCTCGCAGAACAAGGCCAAGGATTTTATTCCCGACTATTCCTTGTCCCAAGAAAAGAAAAACAATGGAGGCCTATTCTCGATTTGTCCTCACTGAATACTTATCTCATTGTGCCAAAATTCAAAATGCTGACCCTACAGCAACTCCTTCCCATGCTGGGCAAGGGGTCTTGGCTGGTAACACTAGACCTCAAGGAGGCATACCTGCATGTCCCTATCAGACAAAGTTGCAGAAGACACCTCAGATTTCTTGCAGGTTCAGAGCATTATCAATTCTCAGCATTGCCCTTTGGCTTATCTACTGCGCCCAGAGTATTCACGAAATGCCTGGCATCAGTAATTGCACACAGCAGACTTCAGGGGATTCAAATATACCCGTATCTGGACGACTGCCTTATACAAGCGGACAGCCAACAAACTTTGGAAAAACATTTGAATTATGCCATCCGCCTACTACAGGCCTTGGGATACACAGTCAACATTCACAAGTCAAGACTTGTGCCATCCCAAAGAATAAATTTTTTGGGTGCGGAACTAGATACAACCACCCAAATGGCTTTTCTCACAGAAGAAAAACAAAGGCAACTACCGGATTACTTCAAAAATTTAACAAAACAAACTCAGATGACTGCAAGGAAAATCCTGCAGGCCCTGGGTTACATGGCATTGTGCATTCTTCTGATTCCACAAGCAAGGCTGCATATGAGAAAACTACAATGGTACCTAAGGAGTTTATGGTCTCAGCACAGTCACAGCCTAGAAGCTTTGATACCACTCATTCCATGCCTTCAAAAGGAATTCCTGTGGTGGGCCCAAGCAAGCCAGTCAAACAGGGGCCTGCCTTTCAGCAAAC